>NC_140590.1:727159586-727425987 GCF_964204655.1 Triturus cristatus | reverse complement strand
GACGGGCTCCCGAAACCGGGGCTCTTTGTCGGGGATCTTTTGTTCCTGCCGAAGGTGCTTGGGGGTGAGGGGCCTAGTGTGAAGTGATGTAGCAGAAAAGTGGATTAAAAAGGGGACAGTTGGTCCTACTTCAATTTTATTCCAAAGGTCAACTGCCCTGTTAAAAATGTGTAGAGTGGCTAAATGCTAGGGGTTAGGTATCTAGACATGAGCTCTACTCTATATGATCAACATGTTTCTTGCCACAGAAGTCAGGAGGATCAAGGCTAGCAAGGACACACAAACGGTTTTGAGACTGCAGATGTTGGAGGGTCAGGATGACTTAGCTGTATGTTTTCTCTGTTGTCCTGGGTGTTTTCTTCAGTAGCCACGGCCTCTGCCATGAAAGGCTGGACTAGTGGAGAAACAGGAGCTAGCGAAACAAAACTCTCTGCCGTGGCCACGAAGTGGAAGAAAGTGTTGGAATTGTATGATGGGTGGAGAAAGACCCAAGGAACGTGGTGTGGTCTAGCTTTCTTTAAACTGTTCCAGGGCCCTGCCCCGTCGTCAAAAAGACGAAAGCCATTGAACAGCATGTTCATCAACGATGCCTGGACATCCCTGGGAGAAGCACATAGACCTCATTCAGGCACTGCGCTGAAGTGCCATACTCTTACCTATCGTTCAACCTAAGCAGTTGGTTGTGTCCAAACTAGACCGTATTACAAACTTTTCTGTGTCATCAGCATCCAAGATAGATGGAGTCAGGGACATTCTGTGGTTATCTAGAACTGACGGCGATAGTTGAACCACAGTGTTCTATAGGGCGTGGGAGTAGCAACCTAGAAAGCAATTGTCTATCATTGAACGCCGAGCATGGCTTGAGAAAGAAAAGATATGTTTGCCAAATGTTTCTACTCTTTTAGACTTGCAATTAAGTGCGATGGTATGGAAGGCGGTGGCATTTACTCTATTGGTAGATGCCTGCGCCACCAAACTCTCTGGCGTAGGATGTGGTGTAAGAAAAGCAGGGTTCCCTCGTGCTGGACGATAGCACAGAGTATTCTCCCTGTTAACTGGTGGTCTGAAACATGGTCTCTCCTAAGTGCCCAATGTAGTGTCCGGAAGGGTTTCATTAAATGGCAATAGAGGTCCTGTAGGTTCTTGACTGGGCTGTAAAACCTGCCAAAACATTGGTCTTCATCTCCTGAGTGGGTAGTTGTAGTTTTAGGACTTCTGCTGCGCTTCGCAGGGTCAGAGGTCAAACAAGGCCAGTATATTTGGAGAAGTATCAAGGTCACTGAAATGTACAATCTCTTATCGATGTTCGTCATCATATTAGAGGACAAAATTATTCCCCAATCAAAACTGTCACTGTTTGAACCAGTGACGAAAAGATTGTGTAGAGTCTGGGCTCTACTGCCCTACTGCTTCGGCAAGAACACCTCACCATGTCTAACTGGTGGCCGGCAGAACTCAGACCCACACCCAGAACCCACACCAGAACCTTCGGAATAATCATGCAAAAGCAAACTGGACAAGATCGCACAAGTCAATGCCTCACAGCATCCTGCTTCCACTCCATAAAGATACTGAGGCAGATCTTCAAATGGCTCCCAAGCAACACTAGAAACCTGTCAGTCACTCCCTAGGCACCAGCAAGTTGTACTATAAAAACACCCTCTATGTATCACCCAGAACTCTACAGCAGACTCATCATCAACCTCCTGCACTGAACTCACATCACACCAGACCTCAGGGAGCTCCACTGGTTGCTGATACACAAACGTCTTCATTTAAAAAAAAAAAAAAAAAACGGTTTTAATTTTATTGACTCATAAATAAAACACAGAAAATAGCAATGCCATGTTTTTAGATATATTGTGTGTAATAGGTCATGCATATTGTGTTACCCATCTACACTCAATAATGCTAGAGCATACTGAAACATAAATGCTTAAAGAATCAACTATTTTCATTTTAAGAGCCTCTTCATATTTTTACACGATATATATTCAGCACAACTTAATGTTATGTAATTTCTTTAAGTTGCAAAATATTGTGCTGCAGAATTCACATGACAATTCTTTTGTGACCTTGGGTAATGATTTAGTTCGTATAGCCAAGCCTGACCTCTAGGTCGGCTTTGATCATATATTTGTTGACTTGCTCACCGGGTATTATTGCACGTACATGACAATGCGTAAATGTAGTCGGAAACTCCTCCTGGGGATCAGAAATGCTCGCTAGGTTCAAAGTCGTAAAACTTCTTTTAAAGTCGTAAAATGATTTCTCCCTCCATTTTATAGTCATTGTATCTACAGCACAATGATTTCGACCTTTCTCACACAATGTTTCCCACCCCCTGCAGGGTGATGTCTCTCATTCTTTCAAAATGATTATTTCCTGCCACGCATAACGGTGTCTACCATCGTAGCACAATGAATAATCCCAATGTGAGGGCAAAGGAATCTTGCTATTCATTTTTGCACAATAAATCCCCTCATCCTTGCACATTACTCGCAATCACGCACGATTTTCGGATCATTACACGACCGTCCTCATTGACATACCCCAATAGAAGCACAACGATTTTATCAATCATTGCAAAATGATTCCATCCTTGGACAACCATTTTTACTCCAACCACTGAATGCTATGACCAATTACCTCGCACGCATTGAGAGGCCCTCTGGTGTCTGCTGCTCTGATCCCCAAGTGCACCATCCCGTAGCTGACACGTTATTTAGACATTAAACAGTGTATCTGACCTGACCACTTGCCCAGCGCAGAGAAACCTGCAGAGAGTTGCATAATACAGAGGCGCGTTAGGGGGTGCCGCCACGTCAGGTGTATGACGCAAGCGCGGCCTGGGCTCGAGACCCTGAGCACGCATCCCTCCCTCCCTCCCTCGAGTTCCCGCCTTGTCTTCACGGCTCTCGTTGCATCATCAACGCTCATAATTGAACGTTTTAGGGCCTCCTCGGGGGGCTGATTAATAGCCCGGCCCAAGGCGGTGGCACAGGGCGCTGCCACACAGACTGACGCAAGCCTCGGGCAGGGCTGGCAGACAAGGCTCTGTAGGAGGGGTTGTGTGCTCTGCAGCGGCGCTCCCGGGGGCCAAGTGAGACCTCTGAGGGAGATCTGTAACATGCCACGATACATTGCAATATTCTGCTGGCACACAGTGTCAAAACTAAATGCCACCTTCCCTCACAATACTCTATGAACTTATGGTACCACCGGGACTATTTATTTCCAAAACCTCCACTGGGCGAAAGTGCGAATGTACTGTGGATAAACGTGCGTCGGTCCTGGTGTGGTGCAGAAGCCACCTTTGCCCTCATACAATTGGGAGCCCATTCAAACTCTTGAAATCAAAGACCGGCCGGGTGCCGAACACCCATACAGCTATGGAGTTTCACAGTGCCCAGCTGAAATGTCGTTTCTTTACATATCTATTTAGAAATCATCTCTTGCATTCGTTTGCGCTGCCTGAATCATTGCGCTTGTGTAGCGTCCCTAACACGTGCCTCTATTTTCTTGCAAATATCAGGATGCCTGTTAACCTTTGTTGCGAAGTTAAACATGCTTTTGGCCTAGCATCTCAATTTTCTAACATCACATTGCTGTTGGACAACTGTTGCTGCTCCATGTCCGGTGACTTGCTGAATGTGGTACTCCACCTAGTAATTGCAAACCGCATCAGACAGAAAACAAGGCAGCCAGGGGTGGTACTGCGTTCTCAGCTGGGGCGTACTTGCTCCAGATTTGCGATTTTAGGCCGCTTCAATGGACCAGAGTCAGTCAAAATAGATTAGCTTCTTTATTGCTGTAGGATTTTTTTACTGTCACACCAGGAGGGTGCAGTAATGAGTTGCTCCTTTTTATTCGTTTTTTAAATACTGAGCCATTACCAGCCTGAAAGAATACTTCCGATCCTTCTTTAAACAAAAAAAAAAAAAAAAAGAGTATAAAAGGCACCAACAAAGTCAATATTGTTGGTCTTGCAGATTGGGAAGGCTTTGGCAAGCGTCACTGGTGCAATGAGCTTCCCTCGCGCACGCAAAAGAGGGACGTGTGCAGAAGCAGAGACTATTCTTTACAACGGCCAGGGATACAAACAGCAGCTACAGGCAGCACAGCAGCACAAGTAGAGAACAAGCAGCAGCAATACCACATTCGCTAGACACAACAGAACACGTACAGCACAAACAAGAGAGCAAGGCTCCCCTATTCCACAGAGAAAAGGACCTGCATACAGACTAACAGCCCAAACGTATTTCCACACACGGACCATCTACAGTACAGGCAGCAGCACAGCATTCTTCCACCCACTGAAAGCAGATAGCAGCCATGCAAGCATCTCTCACACTCCCCTGCTAGAGCACAGGCTTCACATGTATAACACTGGTAGTGGAGCATTCTTTCGCTTGTTGCGTAAGTTACGACTCTGGCATGGTGTGCTTTTCCACCCACAGGTGACACAGGTGAACCTGGTTCAATGCACCAACGATGAATGTGTGTGAAAGACAGGCTTTTGTAGCCCTGTAAACACTATATAATGTGTAATTGAAGTACAGAAGTTGCTTTTGGCTTACTAACAATCCCTTGAACCCTTTTAAGTAAAAGTATCTATAATGTAAAAGTATTTATAACTACAGGAACAGCCTGTTTCTCAGTACATCTAAAACAACTACACAGATTATTATAAAAACAGCAAGAAGTAACATTATTAATAACAAGAATAAAATGGACATTTCTATCATTCCTAAAATGTGATTTAGAGCCTAACACTCTAGATCTACTTATTTGCGCCAGACTAAGAGAGCATGTAAAACAGAGCAACTTGCAGTGTAGAGTTTCTTAGAGATAGGAGACGCACAGCATAACTTGTTGAAAACAAAGGCTGTCTTCATCAGCAGAGGCACGAAGACAGTGTTCCCTGCGAAAGGCAAACATACGCAGCAGAAGCAGTGGGTCTTCCTTCCTGACTCGGCTTTATCAGCTCAAGACGAGATGTAGCATCTGCAAAGTGTATACCTGCCAACTTAAACAAAAATCTCACAGTGTGAAGAGGGGGATGGGGCAGGGGTCTTGAGCCGAGTAGTACCTAAAAGGCACTTTTGAAACCCACAATCCACCCCCTCTTGCCAGAAAAGAAAGCTTGCTGAAGCTGATGCTGATGTAAGGGGTGTTTTCAAACCCTTTAATGGATGACAGCAGTCCAAAGCCTCGTAAAACAAGCTGGAAAACACATATTTACAGGGTTTTTCATCTAGTTTTCCCTGCCACCGTGCGATATCGGCTCTTCACCTGGTAACTGTGTGATGGGAGCTGATATCATGTGTAGGCGAGACTGTCTCTGGCAGAACCTTGTGCAATAATCTGGGCAAAGGCCCTTTCCTGACAAGTGGTCAAAAGATAGGCCTTATATACCAAATCTCATCAGAAATTGGAATTTCTGACATAAGTTTAGGAATGTCTGACATAGACTATGTGCATCAAGATGTGCATCCCTGACTTTTCCTTATGAACAAGGATGTCAATTCAGACTGCCGTATTTCCACTATATGTTTGTATGTGTTCTCAGTTAACCTTATGATGAAAGGTAGACATTTGACCTAGACACTTTTTGCATCAGGTGTTGCATCTATGTCATTATTTGAATGACTTGACACTATCACAGTTCTTAGAAAGAACAAGTCAGACGTCATCTGAGTTGGATAGCAGACATGATAATGATTCTGCATTAATCGGGAAGAATGGCAACCTCCACTGTTTAAGAGTGAGAAGATGGCGACCTCCATTAACTAAGATGAAGTCTGGGTCTAGAAAAGTTCCTAAAGCCATCCAGGTATAGGACCACCGAGAAATAAAATACTTCTCCTTAAACCACTGACAAGCATGTTGGTGATGCTAGATGATCCCCGAGAGACTTTACCCCATTACTTAGAGGAGCTGAGGGAGTTTGGGGAGGCGTCGGGGATCGGCATGAACCTCCACAAGTCGCATGCCTCTCCCAGAAACCCTTGTTATGCGGGGTCCACCAGGGCTCCGCACTGAGTCCTCTCCTCTTCAACGCATCTTGCCACTTGCTGCACTGGTGGAATCCTGCAGAGTAAAGATGATCTCCTATGCAGATGACGCCCAACTGCTGTTCTCCTTCAAAGATCAATCAGAAGCTGCATTTGCCAACTTTAGAAAGTGTCTGAGTAATATCTCGGCTTGGATGACCCATAACTGTCTCAAGCTGAACTCGGATAAAACCAAGGTGCTCTTCTGTTTTTTGTCAAAATATTTTTATTGGTTTCAGAGATAAAGCAGTACAAAAAACACCAAACCTTGGCAGGAGACACCAATGCATCGTACAGGCCGAGAGTTACAGAAAGCTAAAGTCTCATATACAGTTTGTGTACTAGGACTCGGTGAGCATAGAAAGTTCTCAGCATGACCCTCCTAGGTCTCTAATGGGCACAGCATATGTCACAGTTTAACAGGTTGTTGTGGAAGGTCGTATAAGTCCTTGGTGTCCATCCCATCCCTTCCCCCCCAAAAAAAAAAAACTCACAGATATAGACACAAATAAACAAACTATGGTATCACGGTCAAAGAAAGTTCAAGTTTGGTTGCGGGTGAAGGCAGGTCTATGGAGAGAGGGGGCACCCAAACCCCCAGGAACCCCACCACCAAATCAGGGGAGCCAAGGGAAGCTCTAGATATGGAAGAGATGGAGACCTCTCAGTTGTGGCCCACATGCAAACTAAGGCAGACCCTCCGACAGATATTCAACCAGGGGAGCCCAAACATAGTCAAACCCCTCCTCGAGTCTTCCACAATATCCGCCATTCTTTCCATCGCCAGTGCGCACCATAGCCTGGCGTGCCATTGGGTAAGGGAGGGGGCCTCCACCTTCTTACATGCTCCCTACACTACCATCTTGGCTGCTCCTAGGCACAGCCACATCACAGAGCGATCCCCCTGTGTTTGGAGTTTCAACCTGGGATCACGAATCCCCAGGAGAGTGTGTTCAAGCGTGTCCGGGATCGGGTAGCCCAGGATCAATTTGGTTTGGGAAAGAACCTCCTTCCAAAATGGCTTGAAGCGTGGACAGTCCCACCAAATGTGCCTAAAATCCCCCAGTAGTCCCCAGCCCCTCCAGCACCTATCTAAGGTAGTAGGAAAGATAGTGTGCAGCTTTTGAGGGTATAGGTACCATTCGTACATAATTTTATAGTGGAACGGTTGTACTTGGGGATGTCCCTATAAAGGGAGGTCCATTGTTTCCTCTCCAAAGGGGTAGATAAGACTGAGTCCCAGAACCTTTGGTGTCTAGGAGTGGGGTGGGATCCCAAAGCCCTTATGAGTGAGTAAAAGAAGGATATGGTCCCCTTCGTGGAGGCCCCTGATTGCGCAAATCTTTCAATTGGGAGTAAATCCCTAGTGGCAGCCTGCCGCACCTGCCGTTGTAGGACCCAATGCTTAAGTTGCATGTAATGATATTCTTCAGAGGGCTAGAATTTAAAGGCTCTAACACATTCCGCAAATGTCATCAATTTCCCCTGCTCAAACAGATGAGAGAGCATGAGACAGCCACCCTCTCGCCAAGCCTCGAATGACACATCCCGAAGCACCGGAGAAAACTCGGGGTTGAAGTGGATGGGAGTGTAGGGGGAAGGGAAGGTGGTAAGGGACGTGGACCTGGCTAGTTCATCCCAAACCCTCAAGGTGGTAGCCGTAGGGGTACTGATATAGGCATTGCATGGTCGATTGTGTTTGTTTCCACGGCAGATCCCAAATTGTCCTGCCCACTATTTGTCGGTCCATGTGGACTGAGAGTTTTTCCAATTCACGGAGTGACTACTCCGTGATCGCTCTGAGTTGCGCTGCTCTGTAGTACCCCAAGAAGTCCGGCAGGGCCAATCCCCCCTCCTCTCTTGACCTGTTTAACACGCGGTTGGAAAGTCGAGCTCTCTGCCTAAGAAACTTAGTAATCATTGTTTTCAGATCAGAAAAGAGAGCCCGATATACTGGGATAGGTAGACCTTGAAAAAGGTACAGCAGGTGCGGGAGAACGTTCATTTTGATGGCGTTGACTCGCCCTATCCAGGAGACATAGGCTGGTCTCTATCTGGACAGGCTTTGAGCTGGCGCAACAAGGTTGATAATTAGCTTGGGGGTGAGTTTGATACCTAGGTATGTGATGTCTTTGTGTGTGCATTAGAAAGGGGACTCTTCTTCAATACTCCGCATGGACTCCTTAGACAGGGTTAAGTTAAGGAGATAGGATTTTGAGAGGTTCACCTTAAATCCAGAGGCCTATTCATATGAGGCGAGCTCAAGTTGAATGGCTGGGAGAGAGGATTGCGGCCTTGTGATTGGGAGCAGCACGCCATCTGCTAAGAGAGAGATCTTGTGTTCGTCCGTGCCGAACGGGACCCCCCCCCCCCTTATGGCTGGAATGGTCCGAACGCGTTCCGCGAGAGGTTCTATGCTGAGCGCAAACAGCAGGGGGGATAGTGGGCACCCCGCCTAGTTCCCCGGGAAAGTTCAAAAGGTTCCAAAGCTACTCCATTCACCAAGACTCGGGATCTCGGAGTGAAATAATTAGCCCGTATCATGCCAATAAAGGTCTCAATAAATACAAACCGCTGTAGTGTGCGGGTCAGAAAGTCCCAAATCAACCCGGTCAAAGACCTTCTCCGCGTCTAGCGGGAGAAGGGCCGCTGGTGTGCCTTTCCTCTGTACCTTCTCAATGCGTACCACCCTCCGGAGGTTATCATGAGTTTGCCTCCCCTTGATGAAGCCCGCCTGATCCGGCTGCTCGAGCATCGGCATGAAGTGCTCCAGGCGCGAGGCCAATATTTTAGAGTATAACTTGGCGTCCAGGTTCAGGAGGGCAATAGGTCTATAAGAGCCACAGTTAGTGGGATCTTTCCCTGGTTTGGGGATAACTGAGATCAGTGCCTCCCCTATAGAAGGGGGTCACCCTTTGCGAGCTAGCTAGATCGTTGAAGAGTAACACTAGGCGGGGAAATAGTTCTGGCGTAAAGGTACGATAGAAGTGGGTATTGAGACCATCAGGGCCAGGCAAATCGGGTGGAACTGGGACCCCGAATGTGGGTGGAGAAGAGACTGACTAATGAATGCATGATCGATATTGGAGTATGTCCTATGTGAGTGCGAGAAGAAGGAATAATCCAGGGTCACGGGATGAGCAACCCTCCAAGCATCCAATAGCCCCAACCCCTGCAATGCCGCCTTAAGTGATTCACTAAACACCCCCGCCACTCTATGGGAGTGGGTAGTGTCAAGGACAGGGTCCCAAATCAGGTTGACGTCTCCCAGCAATAAGATGTCGCCCCTTGCGAATCCCTCCAGCAAGGCTAGGAAAGAGCTCAGAAAATCATATTGCCCTGTGTTGAGTGCATAGATCAAGGCAATGGTGCATAATGTTCCCCGTAGTTCACCCCTGACCATTAGGAACCTCCCTTTCTAGTCCGTTTTAGTATCATGGTGGAGAAATGGGACTGAAGAGTGAAAAAGAAGAGCCACCCCTTTGTGCTTAGTGTGTGCTGAGGAGCGAAAGATCTGTGGAAAGGCCCTTTGTTTCAGCTGTTGTTCCTGTTTATGTGGGAGGTGTGTCTCTTGCAGGGCAGCTATTTTAATCTGATGGTCTAGTAGGAATTTCCAGATCTGTTGCCTCTTGTTAGTGGGGTTAAGGACCTTCACGTTCCACGTTAAACAATTAACCTCCATCAATCACTGCAGGACGTGTCGGCATGCCTCTCTAATTGTGCCCCTGGAATCGTTGTTCTCCGCTCCCCTCCTCTCTCCCCTCTCCCCCCTTACCCCCACCAAAGCATTGTAAAGTAATCACAAAAGTTACCATGACACCAAAACAAATTTAACATTAACAGATACAAACCATAACTTTGAGCTCTGGGGTTCTCATTCACAGAGGAGAACCTCATTTTGAGCGAAATCCGGGGCGGACCAAATTCCGCCTCCACGGCCCATATAGCATCTACTTAGGCACACAAGTAGCATAAGCCCACGAGCTCTTTAAACGACATTGATGGCTTAAAACTTAAATCACCCACCCCCCTCAGCCTCATCATGAGAGTCGGAGTGGCTGATGTCTGTCTTGTATGCGCTCAGGGCCCCTGCAAAAGCCTGCCACCCTCGAATCAATCTGGGTCACTCGGGCGATACAATCCCTTGTGGATGGAGCAAATCGAGGTCTACATCAGCCTATCGTGTTCTTGCCAGCTCGTTTCTGCTGCAACCAGCACCCCCCTCCCTGCTTCTTCAATCTTGCCTCAGTTTCAAAGTCTCTTGTTTCTGCCGCCTGCGTCAGGGTGTTACAACAAACAAATGATATACGGAATGCTGACAATGCAGACATTCTCCCCCAGTCAAGAGATCTGGGTTAAATCCATTGTTCTTTTGCCCACTATGCCACCCCAGTTTAGACATGGCCATATGCAAATCAGTCTTGACCCTGTGCCTCATGGGAACAGTCCAGCCCAAACTGCCAAGCCATGTCTTCCCTGGACCGGAATCAAGCATCCTAGGACCGGTTTCTGGCTATCAGCCGTCATCAGCCAGGATAGCTTGACTCCAGTGGCATAGTGAGCACGGGTCCCACGCCTGGGAATACCCATCCCACGTAGGGCGAAAAGCGTTACAACAAACAAATGATGGACGGAATGCTGACAATGCAGACATTCTCCCCCAGTCAAGAGATCTGGGTTAAATCCATCGTTCTTTTGCCCACTATGCCACCCCAGTTTAGACATGGCCATATGCAAATCAGTCTTGACATTGTGCCTCATGGGAACAGTCCAGCCCAAACTGCCAAGCCATGTCTTCCCTGGACCGGAATCAAGCATCCTAGGACCGGTTTCTGGCTATCAGCCGTCATCAGCCAGGATAGCTTGACTCCAGTGGCATAGTGAGCACGGGTCCCACGTCTGGGAATACCCATCCCACGTAGGGCGAAAAGCGTTACAACAAACAAATGATGGACGGAATGCTGACAATGCAGACATTCTCCCCCAGTCAAGAGATCTGGGTTAAATCCATCGTTCTTTTGCCCACTATGCCACCCCAGTTTAGACATGGCCATATGCAAATCAGTCTTGACCCTGTGCCTCATGGGAACATTCCAGCCCAAACTGCCAAGCCATGTCTTCCCTGGACCGGAATCAAGCATCCTAGGACCGGTTTCTGGCTATCAGCCGTCATCAGCCAGGATAGCTTGACTCCAGTGGCATAGTGAGCACGGGTCCCACGTCTGGGAATACCCATCCCACGTAGGGCGAAAAGCGTTACAACAAACAAATGGAGGACAAATGGAGGACCTGGCTTGGCAGTTCGGGCTGAACTGTTCCCATGAGGCACAGGGTCAAGACTGATTTGCATATGGCTGGGTTCAAACTGGAACGGCATGGTGAACAAAAAAACGATGGATTTAGGCCCAGATCTCTGTACTGGGGTGAATGTATGACATTGTTCTGCATTCTGTCCATCAATTGTTGTTTTTGCATTTGTCACCCCGAGTGGGAAGGGTATGCCCAGACGTGGGTCCCTTGCTCTCCATGCCACTGGAATCAAGCTATCCTGGCTGAAGAGGGGTGAAACCCCGAAACCGGTCCTAGGATGCTTGTTTCCAGCCCAGGGAGGACCTGGTTTGGCAGTTCGGGCTGAACTGTTCCCATGAGGCACAGGGTCAAGACTGATTGCATATGGCTGGGTTCAAACTGGAACGGCATGGTGAGCAAAAAAACGATGGATTTAGGTCCAGATCTCTGTACTGGGGTGAATGTATGACATTGTTCTGCATTCTGTCCATCAATTGTTGTTTTTGCATTTGTCACCCCGAGTGGGAAGGGTGTGCCCAGACGTGGGTCCCTTGCTCTCCATGCCACTGGAATCAAGCTATCCTGGCTGAAGAGGGGTGAAACCCCGAAACCGGTCCTAGGATGCTTGTTTCCAGCCCAGGGAGGACCTGGCTTGGCAGTTCGGGCTGAACTGTTCCCATGAGGCACAGGGTCAAGACTGATTTGCATATGGCTGGGTTCAAACTGGAACGGCATGGTGAGCAAAAAAACGATGGATTTAGGCCCAGATCTCTGTACTGGGGTGAATGTATGACATTGTTCTGCATTCTGTCCATCAATTGTTGTTTTTGCATTTGTCACCCCGAGTGGGAAGGGTATGCCCAGACGTGGGTCCCTTGCTCTCCATGCCACTGGAATCAAGCTATCCTGGCTGAAGAGGGGTGAAACCCCGAAACCGGTCCTAGGATGCTTGTTTCCAGCCCAGGGAGGACCTGGCTTGGCAGTTCGGGCTGAACTGTTCCCATGAGGCACAGGGTCAAGACTGATTTGCATATGGCTGGGGTCAAACTGGAACGGCATGGTGAGCAAAAAAACGATGGATTTAGGCCCAGATCTCTGTACTGGGGTGAATGTATGACATTGTTCTGCATTCTGTCCATCAATTGTTGTTTTTGCCTGCGTCAGGGTGGGCACCTCGATCCCCAGAATGGCCACCGTCTCTTCCAGTTCCGTGCAATGATAGTTCTTGTTGTTGATTGAAAAAGCTAAGCCAAAAGGGTAGGTCTAGCGGCATTTCACCTTGCAGTCTCTTAGGCTGTCGTGACTGGTCTGATCTGCTGGCACCGAGCTAGTGTGGCTTGGGCTACATCTTGAAATAGTAAACACATTGCATTCTGGAACGACACTTTGTCAAGGGCTCGCGCCTTCTGAAGAACCAGCTCCTTGGTCTAGAAGGAGCTGAATTTTGCCAGCACGTCCCTAGGTTTCCTGGAGTCCCCTGGGACTCGGGGCCCCACCCTGTGAACTCTCTCCAGATGAACTTCCGGATCGGAGTCTCCCAGCACCGTCGAGAAAAGCCCCACCATAAAGACCTCCAGATCTGGGCCTTCGCATCCCTCCTCCAGACCCCTCATATGAATGTTATCCAAGTGGAAGCGATTCTCAAGGTCTTCACATCTGAGCACCGTGGCTTTCAGCTGAGCACGTAGGTCACCAGTTTGGGCCTCCAAGGGCCACACTCGGCCATCCAACTCCTGGTATTTTGCCTCAAGATCTAGAGCACAGGCCCCGATCGAGTTGACATCTGCCTGCAGAGCCACCAGTCGGCCCCCTATTTCGGCCTTAAATGCATCAAAAGAGGCCCCCATATCAGCCTTAATATCGTCTCTCAGCTCTTTTTTGAATTCTCGCAGTGAGCCCATCAGGTCTTGTCGTGTGAGCTCCATATTTCCATCTGGCCGAACCGCCTCCTAGCTGACTGACTTCTTGTTAGCTTCGGTAAAGATGCTGAAGACCTTTGTACACTGCGCCTTTTTGGGTGGCATAGGGACCCGTGCCCACCGCTTGTTCAGGGCCTCCCTGTGCCAGAAAAGATCGGGGGTACTTGGAATCTTCACTGGCACCTCAATTCTGCCCCACTGATTTGCTTGAGGGACCTCCCTGTGTCGTGCAGCAGACACTCAGTGACGCTATAATAGGGTTTCACTGGGTCTGGAGACCTCTCTACTGTGAAGACAGGCGCTCAGGTTGGGTGTTCTGTGGCTACCTGCAGCGTTCAGCTGGGGACCCCTTCCTGAGATAGCAATCAGACGTCTGATAGGCGTCCCACTGAGGACAGGCCCCGCATGTCCTGGGGATCGCTGTCACTTTTCAATCAGCTCCTCGTTGCTCTCATGTGGGGGGGAATCTCCCCGCGGTCAGCCCCGCTACTCAGCCCGGCATCCGCTCACCATCTAGAGGCCACCACATCGAGGGCGCCTCACCACAAGGCCTCATGGGGACCCCCCAGACTGGCGCCTCGGCCCCTCTCCATCCGTTTGCTTTAGCGCCCACCCCACATGGGGCCATAAACGAGCAGTACCTCTGAGCTGGGGTGTTGGTTGGACCAGGGTGAGGTGCCCTTCTTTAACCAGCAGGCTCCCCCCTCTGCTGCGCTCTGGTGGCCTCAAGAACTGAATCCATCCCCCCCCCCCCCCGAGCCTGTAGACTCAGTGAGAGACTTGGGGTTCAGATTCACCAATGAGCTCTCTTGTAAATCTCAGATCAGGCAAGACTCCTCCTCCTGTTTTGGGAAGCTTCGAACTTTGAGGAAAGTCCTCCACTTTCTCCCACTGGCCTGCAGAGGGACGGTAATTCATGCCCTCATCACTTTTCATCTGGACTGTGCCAACGGCCTCTATCTGGGACTCCCCACTTATCTGACCCACAGACTCCAGATGATCCAGAACGCTGCAGCCAGATTGATATGCAAGGTACCTTATCGCCATTCTATCACCCCCCAATTAAAAGACCTCCATTGGCTGCCCGTCATGAGGCGCATAGAATTCAAGGCACTCGCCCTGGCACATAGAGCCACCAGGGGTCAAGGCCCGGCTTACCTGAGATCCAGACATCAACACTACCAGCATGACAGGGCCCTGAGATCTAACAACCAGCGGCTCCTCACTATTCCTCGCTTCCGTAAGACGAGGACTGGAGGCAGTGCTTTCTCTGTCAGGACCGCAAAACTCTGGAATGCCTGGCCACTCTCCCTCCGCTGGACTGAATCAGAACCTGCTTTCTGACGAACCATAAAAACCTGGCTCTTCAACTGCCCCTAAATCCACTCACTGTGCACCCGTCTCAGGTATCCGCATTAGCGCCGGGACACCTCCGTTGGGGGTAGCCTCGGGCTCTACAAATGTCTAAATAAATTAAAAAAAAATACATGTTAGTCCCGCCTACCTCACTAACCTCTTTGAAACAGCCCTATAAGTTACATTGGGTAAAGGACTCCATCCCCTATCTGGGAGTGCAGCTAACCTAGACTCCGGTGGAAACGAAAACCCTCAACCATCGGGAACTGGTGAAGCGAGTGTGGGCTGATCTGGATTGTTGAAAGCGTTACCTGCTGTCTATGTTGGGCCTTGAAGATGACCATCCTGTTTAACATTTATGTTACAGAGTTGGCTCTGCTAGTTAAATGCTTTGGTCCTGCATTAACTTCGAATGCAGACGGCACCCAAATTGTCCAGTCTATTTTTTTAAACGGTACGGAGTTTTCAGTCACTTTTCATGAGGGCATGCTGGCGATCAGCGCCTGGATGTCCAGTCATTGCTTGAAGCTCAACTCAAGTAAGACTGAGGGGATTTTGTTTGGTAATTTACCGTCTGCCTGGTCTTCTAGCTGGTGGTTGGTAAAACTGGGACCCCCTCCTTTCCCAGTTACAAAGGGAAAAAAAATGTAGTTGTGATAATAGACAAGCCTAACGTCAAACCTCAAGTTAACTCAGTGATCTCTTCGTGTTTTTATCTGCTTAGAAAGATCAAAAAACTCTTTTCTTCATACCAGCGGCCATGAGAAAGACAGTAATTACAGCACTGGCTTTATCTAAGCTGGACTACAGCAACAGCCTTTACATTAATGCACTGGAAAACAACCTTAATCTTCAGATGGTGCAGAATTCGGCCGCCAGGATTCTCACAGGGACCCCTAAATTCATGTCAGTAGCCAAAGAAATTCAGAAGTTGCATTGGCTCCCTCTAAAAAGCTGCATTAATTTTAAGGCTCTGTGCATAGCCTATAAGGCTTTGCACAATATGGGCCCCGGGTTTCTGAAAAACTCCTTTCAGATCTATACGCCAGGTAGACAGCTTTGATCATTAGGAGCAAATCTTATGACTACTTGCAGATTTTCCAAAGTCCACTGGGGAAGCAGAAGCTTTGCTTTTGCAACTACTGAGCTGTGGAACAATCTGCCACCCTATATGAGAGCTCTGCCCACTCTTATCTTTCCGGAAAGAGTTAAAAACGTGGCTCTTCAATGACTAGGCTCCATCCTGCTCAGGAGTAGACAGCGCCAAGACACCCCAGGGTATATGTGCGCCTAACACATTTTGGTAACATAACATTACATAAGATAAAACATAACATAACATCCTCCCCAAGATACTTTTCCTCTGTCAGACCTCCCTCTGACTCCACCAACGGGCACGGATCCCACACCACATGCCGCGCTGCACCACTTCATCTGGGCGGGCAAGCACCCTCGGATGTGTAAGGAACTGAGCTGGCACCCGCCGGCTAAGGGAGGGCTTGGAGTGCCAAACCTACTTCATTATTATCAGGCAACCCAGCTTCCGTACCTGGTTGAATGGTCAAGAGCAGAGTCAGAAAAACCATGGCTGTTCATAGACAGAGCCTTAGCCAGGACCTCGCCGGGGTAAGTCCAGTTTCCTCAGCGTACGCATTGAGCATCCAATCGCTACATATCCCCAGTCATGAGCTCCCTGCTGAAAGTGTGGGACTCGTACACCTTGAGGGGGAATTTAACCACACTTTCCTCTCCCCTGACGCCAGTGGCTGATAATCCAGCCTTCGCGCCCAGGGTCAGGCCTGCCCATCGAGCCTGGCGCGATGCCGACTGCCGGGCACTTTTCGATCGGGACAGTCCCATTCTCTTTGACACTCTCAAGAAGGACTATTCCATCCCAGAGGATGAAAGGTTCCATTATCTACAGATCAGTCACTGGTTCTTACACCCATCAGTTAGAGATGGAGCCGAGAGACTCCCAACGCCATGTACAAAAAATGGCTTCTTGCCAAAAGATCGGCTAAGTGCCCATCACTGAACTGTACACCCTGCTTCGGCGAGCGAGGGCCGAGGACAAATTTCCCCGCCCAGTTACGCTGGCAAGCAGAATTGGGAAGGCAGCTTACCCTTAAGGAGTGGCACAACATCTTTTATAGTGCGAGACACACTGCATATAATGTATCTGTGGCTGAAACGGCAGTGAAGATCGCCACCTACTGGTATTTGACTCCTGTTAGGCTTCACAGAGGTAACCCAACTCGTAGCAAGTTTTTTGGGCGACAATGCGAGGCTAAGGGCACCCTCACTCACATCCTCTGGGACTGCCCAAAGGTAACCTCATCCTAGGATTCTGTCCTGGATGATATCGTCACCCACTTCCATACCCAGCTCCCCAGGTTCACATCATATATCCTACTAGGACTACCCAACACCCTTATCCACTCACATCATGCAGGGGGCGTCTCATTTGCATAGCCCTGGGGGCGGCCCATCAAGCCATACTAGCGCTGTGGGGAACCGCCACTACACCGAAACACCTAGTGTGGCTTCAGCGCCTCTGGTTCGTTCTGGGAATGGAGAAGCTCACTCTTACTCTCTCTGCCCAGGGCAACACGGATAGAATTCCATGGCAACCATTCATAGCCCTCGCCTGACCCAGCGCATGCGCTGGTCTGGCGAGACTTTTTGTGAGGGCTCATGGCCAGCCTAGAGCTACAGTGCATGTGCGCGCGCTTAGCAGCAGAGGTTGGCAAACCTCGTCATGCTCATTAAGCGCCCGCGATCACTTTCCGGCGCCCCTTTGATGTTCTCGTTCAAAGAACATCAAACATCAAAGCCCGTTTGACTTACAACGTGCTTTCTCTTTCCACAAACTCGATGTTTGTGTTCCTTTATTTTGAGATGCTTTTAGTGTTACTGTTTTGTGACTTAAAGAACATTAAGGAAATGTTACTGTGAAACTGGACAACGTTCACAGTGTTTATTTTGGATCACAGCGGCTGCTTCATGTCCGTTGCACCATTCAGGGAGTCCTTTCGTTGGCACTTTCATGAGGACATGATGAGGAAGCTGGAAACTTTTGGCACATTCTCTTTAAAAACACAGCATGTTGGCGACTGGTTAATTGATTAGACCTATGTAGCGCTTTAGATCTCAAAGTACTATGGTGGTTGCAGCAGTTACAACTCATGAAATATGGGGTGCAACTCACAAGGAGGGGGCAGGTTTGAGTGCACATTGGCTGCAATCGAACTCTTAAGATGATGGGCTGTGTGTATCCATTATCAGCACTCAGTCTTCGCTAAGTGATCTTGTTTGTTTTGTTGTTGTGTTAATGCTTTGCTGCGCCCGTTTGACTCACAACGTGCTTTCTCTTTCCACAAACTCGATGTTTGTGTTCCTTTATTTTGAGATGCTTTTAGTATTACGGTCACACACACACACACACACACACACACACACACACACACACACACACACACACACACACACACACACACACACACACACACACACACACACACACACACACACACACACACACACACACACACACACACACACACACACACACACACACACACACACACACACACACACAACCACACACACAACCACAGACAACCCCACACACAACCACAACACACATACAACCACACCCACAAACCGCACACACACAACCACACACATAACCACCCAACCACACACACACACAACCACACACACAGCCACACCCACACCCAACCACACCCACAACCACCCACACAGCCACACCCGCCCACACAGCCACACACACAGCCACACCCACCCACACCCAAAACCACACACACACAACCACACAACAACCACACACACAACCACACAACCACACACACAAACACAACCACACACACACAACCACACAAACACCACACCCACAACCCCAACCACACACGCAACCCCACCCACAAAACCACAACCAAACACACACAACCACACAACCCCCAATTAAAAGACCTCCTTAGCTGCCCGTCATGAGGCGCATAGAATTCAAGGCACTCGCCCTGGCACATAGAGCCACCAGGGGTCAAGGCCCGGCTTACCGGAGATCCAGACATCAACACTACCAGCATGACAGGGCCCTGAGATCTAACAACCAGCGGCTCCGCTCTATAATGTAGTAATGTGGCATTACGTTTATATTGGAGAAAACCTTGTGTACAAAGTGAAGGATTATACTGAAACTTTACATCCACCGCACCCATCTCTGTTGTAGGATGTGAGCATTAGGAATTCTTGCCTTGGTAGCCGCTTCTAGTGCTGGTACAGGAGGATCAACAATAAGTTTTCCCTGAATCAAAGGGCACTCAGTTAGAATAGCCGTTTGTACAACAGTCAGGATTTTTTCATTGGAAGCAAAATGTTCTTCTGCCAGGGAATACAAGTGAGACTTGTAAGCAGTAGGGACGGTCTGTCATTCATGCAGGTCACTCAGGTATAACCAGAGTGACTGGGTAGGACTCTGATAACTAGGTTGGTTTTATTGTCCTTAGTTGGTAAATATTTAGGCTCAAGCACATCTGATAGTAGAGCATGCAAGATACCAGTATGCATGTTCAGGTATTTAGATGAAAACATGGGAGAAATCAGGTCATACATAGGCTCCACTCTCTTGGCATAGTGAGGCAAATAAGTACGTCCAAAGTTGAGAAATCACAGCAGGGACTACAACTTTATCAGTGTGTTGGGAGGTTGCTAGGTAGTGCACTTTTGGAGAAATTCTGGAGCTAGACCCTTGCCCTCACTGGATAATTCAGATCTCAAGAAGGTTACCTTCAAGTAGGCAATCTTCGATTTCTTAAAATTAATTTTACAACCATGTGATGTTAATATTGTCACCACTCTGATAGAAAGATATCATCAATGTATGACAATACCTCAGGATCTGATTGCAAGATCTCCATGATTTATCCCGGAAATAAGCCAAGGCTGTTCTTATAGCCCAGGGGTAAGCAGCAGAATGAAAACTGCACTGCGTCAAAACTGAAAGCTGTTAGATACCCACTTTCGGGCGCTATGTTTTGACTAAAGCACCCACTGGAAATACGCAGGGTCATCTTGTATCTTTTCCGCATCAGGTTAGTCATTAAACCCGTGCAATGCACGTTTTAGACTGCATACGTTTGTGTGTGTGCACTTATAGTTTAAAACTATTCTATAGGAGCAGTCTGGTTTGGAGAAAGGTAAAAGGGGCGTTTTCACAGACGAGAGGCAAGGCACTATTATGCCCTATTACTGTAACCGATCTCATATTGCTGCTTTTATATCATGTTTTGCTACTGTCTTTAAAGGATATTGTACTTGTGGTTCGCTACGTAAGCGAATAACATGTGGACTAGTTTGTTCGTCCCACTCCACTCGATTTCTACATAAGGCTGGAGCTTGTCACACAGCACATTCGCAGGCATAAATTTCCCTGATATCTTCAGGTACTATGTGCGAGACGGATAATCTCATATGATTTTCTCCCCTCGGGGCGCTTCCCTAATAAAGGCTGGAGGCCAGTCTTCTTCTGCTAGGATGATGTCCTAATCATCAATTTGTATATTCAGGTTGTAAACCCTATCAGGAGGATTTAAATGTTGATCTGGAGTCTCGATCTAAATAAAGTCATCAGTTGGATTCACATACAGAAAACTCTGATGTGTCTGATGTACTATTTCAACTTCTGTGGCGCTGTCCTGGAGCGCTCCCGGCCAAGGCCGGTTTCGCAGGAGGACTTGCAGCTGGATTGGCATGTTTCTTAGGAAGTCCTGCTACTTTCTTCTTCTTTACTGGGGCTTTAGATTCCGATCCTTTCTCTTCCCTCTTTACGCTGACGTCAGTCTCACGTCCTGGTTTACTTTTCTTATTGTACTCCCCTTTTCGTTGGTACTGGGATCAGCTCCCCCTCTCTTTGCTTTTTACCATCAGTGTCGTGAAAAGAACGTGATAAGGGGCTATCAGAAAACTGAAAGTGTTCAATTTTTATTTTTATTTTCTCACGGTTTCTCCGTCATATCCACCCCTGCCGGACTCCCAAGCAGCGGGTGATTCAGTCTGTCTTATCTTTATCTTTCTGTTTTTTCTTTCCTTCTGTTGCAGATTTCTGTTTAATGGAGCTCTCAGTGTCATTTTTAGGTTTTAAATGTGGCTTAAAGTGGCGACTACCCAAGGTATATCTACCTTACTGAGGTATAAACTTCTGCAATAATCTTTGGTAGTTGCGGTTCACGGTCTTAAACTGGAACTGCTTCCAGTCTCTGACGTAAAGCCAGAACTGAAGCCTCTCCCTTAATATTGCTTAGGATTATAGAGGACACTGTTGAGACGTTTCCCATTAATTTCATCCCTAAGTCCAGAGCTGATGCAGCTCCATGTTCATTCTGTACCGGTCTAAGTACATCAGATAGGACTGCCAATGAAAGCCTACCACGAGTACTGGTGTAAATGCATGCAAATATGCTTTCCCAGGTGTTGCACTCCTGTACGGGAGGCACCATTCCAAGAGGGAGACACATAGTGAGTATTCTGTGTTTATCTTGGGGGTTATTGTACAGATACACTGCTTCTAACTGATTGGTCTCATGAGCAATCCAGAAATATTTCATCGCGGTTTGTGTGCCCTTTGCCATGATAGATGTTAGACCTGGTACCATTGGCGAGCCTCCCTTCCATTTTTCGCTGTTGTCTCTGTTTTTAATATGTTTTGCTGGTTTTAGAGGCTTTGGGCACTGTGCCACTGCTACTCAGTGCCACAGTGCAAGAGCTCCCACTGGTAAATTGATGTAATGGATTAATGACTCCACGATTGGCTTTTTTGTTTTACTTGTCAGACCCTAGTACAGTGCACCATGTGTGCCCAGGGCCTGTAGATCAAATGCTGCTAGTGGGCTTGCAGCACTGGTTGTGCCACCCACAGAAGCAACTTGTAAAGTGTGTCTCAGGCCTGCCATTATAGAGCCTGTGTGCAGTCTAGTACTGCCATGTCAACTTGGTAAGTGCACCCACTTACCAGTCCCTAAACCTTCCCTTTTCTACATGTTAGCCACCCCTAAGGTAGGCCTTAGGGCAGGGTGCATTGTATGTGAAAAGTAGGACATGCCCTGGTGTGTGTGGCATGTCCTGATAGTGAATTACAGCCAATTTAGTTTTTCACTATTGCAAGGCTACCTGTCCCCATAGGCCAGAATAGGCAGTTTGATTATAACATCTTATAATCCTAACTGACCCAGAAAACATGGTAGAAAAACCCGTTTAGTATGCCTGAACTCAGAATGATAAAATACATCTTTAATGAAGTTGGTTATAACATTCTGTGTTTGAAAATACCACTTTTAGAAAGTAGGTATTTTCTTGCCTAACAATCCAGCCTGCCTCTGCTAGGTTGTGTATTGCATGTCTGGTTTGTAAGTGACAGGGGCTGAGGGGGCTCCAGGAGACAGGGTGAGTCAGCACAAGGCGGAATAGACCTATCTGCAATGGGAGTCGGGGGAGGAGTAGCACCTGGGCCTGAATTGGGCTGTGCCTGCCTTCCACAATGCTGGCTCCACCACCTGTGGTGCGTCTGATGACCCTGGCCCACAATGACAAAGGAAGAAGTTGTGCACTGGCAGAATGCACCCAGAACTGGTTTGGACTAGGTACAGACACTTTCTGCCTTCAGAGACAAATGATTTGTGTTTATAAAAAGGGGGAACCAGACCCCAGAACTTTAGATCACTTCTAAACATCAAGACGGACCTTTTGTCAAGGAGAAGAACCAGAGAATCTGCAGGAATTTTTGACTTCCCTTGTGCCAGTTGTAATTTCTGGGGTTGGCCTGCAGTGGTTTCTTTATTGCCAAGGAAAGGAGAAAGACTTTTATTTGCAACTTTCATCATCTTGAAGAAGAATCTCCAAGGGCTTGAACTGTGCTTGCCTCCTGCTGAAGTCTCAGGGATACAAGACTTCACCACCAGCTTCCCCCTGAATTTCCTTGCTGGGAATTCTATCTGCAGAAGCCTGCTGGTTTTGAGAGCTGGAAGCGCGACTCAACAAGAAGAATCGTGTCGCATCTGAAGATGTTGCTGTTGCATCACCGGAGAAGCGTGTCGCAGGGTCTGTCGCGGCTCCAAAGTTACAGAGACGCCGCCGGGCGTGCACGCATCAACTTCACGTCGTCGCATCGCACCAAGGGCACCATCTTCTCGCATCGCACCGGATCGTCGCATCGCATCAAGGTGCCATCTTGTCGCATCGCAACCGGGACACACTCGAGATCGTCGCATCACCTCCTCTCCGGTAAGGAACAGACGCATCGCCTACTTTGCACAAACACTGAGGAACAGACGCATCGCCTCCCCCGAAGCAAGGAACCAACGCATTGTTCTCCTTGCGAACTTTTTGTTTATCTTGCGTGACGCATCCAAAGGTACTTTGTGAGATACATGTTGCATTTACCATCTAAAGTGAACTGAGCTATTTCTACCATCTTAAAGTCATTTTCTTAATACTGTATTGTGGACTTTTGTCGTTTTGGTCTTGTGTTAAGTCTATATAAAGAATACCTATTTTTATAAAACCTGTTGTGTGTCCATCTCTAGTGTTTTTACTGTATTACTGTATGTGTTCACAAATGCTTTACACACTGCCTCTGAGATAAGCCTTCCTGCTCGTGCCAAGCTACCACAGGGTTGAGCAGGGGTTATTTTAGGAGTGTAGCCCCCTTACTCGGACTAGAAGCAAGGGTCTCTAGTTGGAAAAAGGTACAAGCCATTGCCAACAGGAGACCCCCAGTTCTAACAATAGCGTTAATAGTCTGTGGATTCATAGTTTGCATGTGTGCGGGAGCGGCAGGCTCCACTGCAACAGAAGGTCTGGAGCTCAAAGTACATTGTACAAACTATTCAGGTCTCCTGTATGAGGCTACTGTGTAATTTAACTTCCCAATCACCTCAATATTTGCCAAGGTGTCAGGGAGAGGAACGGCAGTATAGCCAGCCAGAACTAGCCACGTAGTCCCTGCCTTTCTCAGAAGTCTTAAACATACATTTCTGTACATATATGGCAAATGCCCACCAAACCAATTCCGATGTTCTTGGTAAGTTAAAAGGATTTTCAAATCATGGTAAACCTTATAGTGTGCCATCGGATCTACCACTGTACTTTCCTGAAACTGCTCTGAAGCAGCATCAATAGGCTCGAACTCCACCCATGAGTAAAAATGTTCAAAGGCATACACTGGAAGTGCAGCTATTAAAAAAGTAACAGCCCCACCCTTAATCGGGGACACCTTGAGTTTTGAGATGCTGAGTGACTGCTTCCCTGCAACTGACCCCTATCATAAAAGGTGCCACCATAATAAATTAATTCAATTGAAGATCGGAATCAAAGAATTAGAAAATTCACAGAATGGGGAATAACCCTTTATGAATCAAGCTTGACAAAGCTAAGGAAATAGATTCACCCTTATCCCCAGTAGGAGGTAACCGCGATTATTATGGACATCTCCGAAATATCGTAATAATGGTTCATGTGTGTATGAAAAATGAAAAAACTACTCAAGACGTAACCATAAGATAGGCGGTCCACCTTGGGCTCCAACTGTTGCGTAAGTCTACAAGGTGTGCTTTCCCACCCACAGGTGAAACAGGTAAACTTGGTGCAATGCACCAATGATGAATATGAAAGTCAGGTTATTGTAGCCCCACAAAACACTACTCAATGTGTAATTGAAGTAGAGATGTTGTTTTCTGGTTACTAACAATCCCATAAAGGGATCACGGGCACCATGGTAACAGTAACAGACTTGTTTCATTATTTACAATATCAAACGCACACACACATGGCACTAAGAAGAATGAACACTTAAGTAAAAGTATTCAATACTACAGGAACAACTAAAAACAACTACACAGAATACTATAAAAACAGCAAGAAGGAACGTTATTTGTAACAAGAATGAAATGAACATTTCCAATATTGTTAAAATGTCATTTATTATAGCCTCACAGCTTAACATCTACTTCTATGCTCTCTTAGTGTAGCGCATAGAAGGCAGAGCGACTTGCAGTCTAGATTTTCTTAGAGAGAAGAGACACACTGCATACCTTGTTGACAACAAAGGCAGACTTTATCAGCCGAGGTGCAAAGACAGTGTTCCCTGCGAAGAGCAAACACACAGTGCGGTAGCAGTCAGTCTTCCTCTGGGACCCGGCTTATCAGCTTCACCCTTCAGGCGAGAAGTCGCACCTGCGAAGTGTGCTGGCAGTAGGTGAGACCCTCGCTGGCACAATCTTGCGCAATAATCTGGACGAAGGACCTTTCCTGACAAGTAGTCAAGTGACATTCCTAATAAACTAAATCTCATCCGAAATTTGAATTTCTGTCATAAGTTTATGAATGTCTGACATAGATTATGGGTCTCAAGGTGTGCTTCCCAGATGCTTCCAAATGAACATATAAGGTAAAAGGACCTCAATTCAGATAACATTATTTCGACTATGTGTACAACTGTATGTGTTCGTAGTTAACCTTGACATGGTGAAAAGTAGGCATCAATGTCATTATTAGAATGAGTTGATGCTATCACAGTTCTTGGTAAAATAGGGTCAGACAACATCTGCGTTGAATGGCAGACATTACCATGATTCTGCATAAATCGACAAAGATGGCAACTTCCATTAAGAGTGAGAAGATTGCGACCTACGTTAGCCAAGATGGACACAGGGCCTACAAAAGATGGAGTCGGACATTAGGGGCTTTACGTCACTCTCACTCAAACATAAAATAAATACAACAAGCAGCAGCAAGGCAACATTCACAAAGAACATGTAAATCACTGGCATTCACGTGCAGAACTACAGCAGTACATACCAGCACTAAAGGCTTCACTCTCCCAACATAAGGAGTATAACATGAGTGGTAGAGTTCAAGCTTCACTCCTATTCAACCAATCCTCCACACCATAAACAGCCGCAAAGATTCTTCAAGCTCGAAAAACAATAGGATGGGCACTGCAGTAGTATGGCAAGCTTCCCTCAGAAAAGGCACTGCACCATAGTCTACGTTTCTGTGGCAGAAAGAAGAAGCAGAAGCAACAATGCAGTTTTATATACAGACATTCAGAGAGCCCCCGCTTCCAAACCCACCTCAGGTCCAAAAGAAGTGAAAATAACTATGGGGTGGTGGCAGTGTCTGTGTGTAGTCACTATTTATGTCTAGAAGTGATACTACTGCAAAACTCTGCTCTCTGTGTAATCTTATGCTATTCAAATTTATATGATATCTGGTGAGTTGTACAATTAGAAGTAGAAGTCAGCAACTTAAAATGTGGAGACAGAAAATGTAGTGAATGAAATCCACACGGGTAGGCTTCTGTGACAGTATTTATTGAAGCACCCACACGCATAAGGGGAACCACTCTCTAACTCATACTGAATGTGGAATGCCATTAAAACAGCAATATAAACAACCAATGAAAAACCTAGAATGCACAATGACTGAATTTTGTTACTACACACCTCCTTTCTATATATAAAACTGAACAACAAAAACAAAAAAATAACAATAAAACTAATACAAGAAAAACTTGTTGTATTTTTAGGCATCTTCACATTCTTTGTGAAGACTTTGTACTGACAATTTCAGAATTATCAGGAGTGCTCAAATTTGAAAAAGAAGGCATATTAGAATCACTTGACTAAGATCTATCTACATCAGCAGAAAATGAAAAACAATTATTATTTCCACTCATCATGTGACTTTCACATGACTCTCTGGCAAAATCAGAACTAGACAAATCAACAATCTCAAAACAAGCATTCTTATTATTGCGAGCTAACTTCAAACAACTCCACCACAAACCAGTGTTTAAAAGTGCTGATGTTTTACCAACCGTCACATTTTCAGGAGGTTTCAAAATTTTAGAACTACCTTTGGAAAAATGCTTGGCAGCTTAAATGTGCAATCTGGTGTTATGACTCCTTGAGATTCATGGTAGTAAAAAACATTTCAGACCATCCAACTTCGCCATTGACTCATGAGTTCAAGGTAGAGGATGACAATCTACCAAAATCTGTTTGTTAACTGAACGTAAATCCACATACACACGAAGATGACCTGTTTTCTTTTAAACCAAAACAATCAGAGGCACCCATTCAGCCACATTAACCAGCTCAATTACACATCCATTGCGCGTATCCATCAACTTTGCACACAATTCACTCCTTACAGATTGTGGAACATGTCTTAATTTATGTTTAACAGGTGATGCATTCTCCATAAGCTGAATGTGATGAGAAAATTCCAACACTTTTCCCAAATCTTTCCCCAAATCTTTCCCACACAGATATTTGTGTTTCCCCAATAAACCTTCTAAGCGATCACAAAAAATGCACAATTTGTACAGTTTCTGAAATATGAGCAGGATTCTTAGCATTAGGATTGAGTGTAATATCAAACTTTCCTTGATGACATCATCCTTTGTTATATGCACTTTTCAAAGAATAGCTCTATTCTCAATGTAATGTCCACTACGAAATACTCAAACATATTGATTTCCTAACCACCAGAAACATAAACTTTAACATCATGGTTTCAAGTTTTTTGTTGCTCCACTTTTGGTAAAAATAATCATTTGATAAAACAGCATATGGAGAACCAGAGTCTGCCATAATTTGTAATTGCTTGTTAGGAAGGGAAATTTCACACATTGGGTTAACATAGGGTTCACTGTTAGCAAGAACACTATTTGGAACCCTAACTTGACCAGAAATACCATTTTGACCATCCTTGAACCCACCAACACTTTACAAACTCTCAGCAGGTCCCACCTTTTCACACTTAGTCTGAACATTTTCTGCCACACAAAACACTACATTGTCACCATCATTACTTCCAACCTCATAATGGTCTTCAAATAACGAAATTCTTCAATTAGATGAAGACATACACAAACACCAAATGGCCAATTTTTCCACTCCTAAGCATTCTTTCCCTTTGGCAGGACAAAACTTGAATTGTGAAGAATGTGTCTTTGAACCACAAACTTGGAAAAGTTACTAATTGGATTCACATTTATTTGTTTAGTTTTACCAAAACTTCCCTTACGCATTGGAGCCTTTTGAACCATGACTATTAGTCCATGCTACAACTTCAGTTGTAAGATTATCAACATTAATTGTTTTCAATTATTTGATAGAACATTCAACACTTTTGGCAGTGTAGTCTCTTGCAAAGTAGGATTGCGTTGCCTTAAACGTTGTTCCTAAATTTTGCTTGAGCAACGTTTAATCAGCTGATCTTTGATACAGGTATCAACTGTTGCTCCAAATGCACAATCAGCTGCAAGAACTCTCAATGTTGACAAATATGAATCAACAGACTCATTAGGAAGTTGATGTCTAGTGAAAAAGTTAAACCCTTCCATCACAATATGAGGTTCTTGCAAAAATCTTTTTTGAAATCTGTCAACCGCCTTTGAAAAACAATCACTCTCTAGCATCCACATCTTAAATGGATAACATTGGTGGTAAATATTTAACTATTTCCTCCATAAAAAATGTAGTTTAACAGTAAAGACTTCCTATCAGAATAAAATCAGTCTCCATTAATGGCCAACATATATTTCCTAAAATGTCTAAACCATTTCTACCATTTCATGCGTGATTCATTGGAACAATTTTTAAAAAGCAGCAGTAGACTCCTACAATGTTAAACTCATATTGCATATAGCAAGAACACAGCCCGAGTTGAACTTTAATATCTAAAATTACTTAGAAGGTATAAATTCACAAGGTGTGCCGATCACTGTTGATAGGCTCACTGATTGGCTCCAGGGTGTGCCTATCACCACGGAAGAAAAGTTCATCATATCCAAAATGTATGGCAGGAAAATCTGATTTGGTATGGTATGATGTAATGAATGCAAAATGGCCATACCATCATAGTTGAAATGTTCTTTCTAAAGCAAATGGAGCTTGTGAGAAGCCCATCTATACAAAGCACCACAATCACAGTAAGAAGGTCCGTCACTCTCACTGGTCCGTTTCACGTAGGTTCAGCTTCAATCCGCAAAAGGTACACACAGACAGATAGTCGATTCCATTCGTTTTTATTCCATATAAACGATTAATGACAGCTGTTTCGTCGTATTAGACGACTTTTTCAAGGCTGTAAATTGAGATGAGACTTATAAGCATTACAAATCCTGTCCCACAAGACATAAAAAAGAATCCAAAGAAAATATTCTTTTTTGACAACAGACTACATTTTGCATACACAATCTTAGTCACAGGAAAAAAAGAGACAAACAAAAACACCACGTGTGCGTGTTAACACCTAATTCAAAATAGGGGAAGACCAAAGAAGAAAAAGCATAGTATAACCGATGTATTGAATAAGCTCCAGAAGAGAAAGCAACAGAAAAATAGTTCTGTGTCAAGGAACGCAACGTGCAAGCAAGCAGAATTATCCAAGGTAAGTTACGTGAAAACCAATGAAGTGAAATTAAAACAGAAAGGAAGTGGTAAGAAAGTTAAAAAGTCATGAAATGCATGGGCCAGCAAATATCAAAGCCAGCTACTGCTAGACCCAAAGGAGATTGGTAGAAAAGAAATTGATCATGAAGAAATTAACCGTAGAGCTACCTTAAAAACAGTCCGTCAAGACGAGACATCAAATGGGAGCTGCGAGTCAATCCCAATAGTAACATCCACAGTCCAAGGGACTGCAGGGTGGAGTAAATCTACAAACATAATTCGAACATCAGATACAGACTTCAGGGAGACAACGGAAATGTTCACATTTATGTACATAAACACAACACCAGACTAATCATAGAACAGCAGACCATGACACTATATGAATAAGTATAAGACAGTCAGGCTAGGTACCTTGGGTAAGAGCAAAGGGTTTCAAAAGTGGGATCTGATTGGGATCTCCCGGCTGGGGGATCTCTGGAAAAAAGGAAAAGTAGTCACCTTTCCTTACCTGCAGAAACATTACGAAATGGCTCCTGAGGAAAAGTTTTGTTATATGCAGGTTAAACATGCACTGGAAGCTGTGATTCCTGAAGCAGTCATACTCCATGAATCATCCCCCTTGGAATACTGACTACTGACTGATCATTTACATAAGAAAGCGATTTCCCTTACTTACAGGAAAATTATCAATAACCGGACTGATCCCCTAACACGACTTCGGGAAATCTGGCAGGCCGAGATCGGGGACTTGGATGACACAAACTGGCAGGATGCGATCGCATCACCTAGAGAGGTGGTGGTTTCCTCCAGGCTGTGCTTCATTAAATTTAATTTACTACATAGGACTTATTACATATGGGTGACGATGCACAGGATAGGTAGAGCCCCAGACCCGCACTGTCTGCGCCAATGTGAAGACTTGGGGATATTCTACCATACTTCGTGGGACTGCCCAGTGATCACATCATACTGGACAAGGGTAATGGACAACATCACAGAGGTCTGCGAGAACGTAGTCCCGCTTGCTCCCAGGTGCTGCCTCCTCAATATATGGGAACCAACAGACCTCAATCATGCGGCTAGGCAGTGGGCAACAACAGGAATGATAGTAGCTTAGCAGAATATAGCTCAGAAATGGGGGTGTTCCAAGCCCCAACCCCAACGGAGTGGTGTAAGGACATGGACATGATCATGGTGGCGAAAAAGCTACATATGTTCACAGGGGCTGCCCCAAGAAATGGGGGAGAGTGTGGGACAAATGGAATTCCTATAGAGGCCATATCTGTACTCCCCCTGTTGTGGATCACAGCTCAGACAATGAGGCATGAAGGGCAAGGCTGTATAACCTGTACGTTATTATGTATGTTGATGATGATGAGATGCTACCTGCCTGTTCTTTTTAGTGTGAAGAATGTACCAGCAGATCTTCGGTTAAATGCAATAAAATGTTTCCCCAAAAAAAAAATTATAAGACAATCCCTGTCTCCATCTCTAAGCAGTAAACTAGGGCAACTAAAAACATGAACGGAGAGGAGTTTGTATAAAACTCCATAGTATGTGAGATAGGTAGACGAATCATGTACGTATTCCCATAAGGCGAGTTGTAGCCGAGTGAGCTTCAAACCATAGACGTAATCGCATAAAAGCAATAGTGCTAATCTAGAATAATCCAATCCAAACAAATGGATATAATGTGCCCGTTTTTCACTTTAAAAAACAATAGTAATACCTTCATTTACTATATGTATTTCTTATATCCCCATTCCCAGTGCACGACAATATATAGGGAATATTTAGAAAAATCATACCTCAGACTAACGAAAGTCAGTTTAAATTCTGAGCTGTTCGTAGATATAAGTGTTGTAGGGACCATGATAAGTCATGAACACTGAAAAGCAAAAACGTACAAAACAAAATAAGAAAGCATTATCAACAAGGGTATGCGGATAGGAAAAACAAAAGTGTGGTAAACACCCTACCGCGAATCCCAGTCCACAATACCTTAATCAAATTCTTAAGAGAAACTGACTTAAGTGTAGCCAAGGCCTGACCGCCTCAATGACGCGTGTCTCTGTGTGTGGGCTGTCGGTCAAACATGACCCCCTAGATATAGCCATGAAGATCTCATTCGGGCGACTAGAAACAGACGACAGACAAGGGCTGGTTAATTTCTCACCAGTAACTTTAAAAACCCGATAACCAAAACGGGCGCCATATTTGGATGGTGTAATATTGTTATGCATTCAATAGGAGCCAATGTATACAGCAACGTGGTGTTCAACCAGGTCAGAAATTCCTAAGGGTTGTTTCATTGATGTAATTCCAAATGTCAGCAAAGTGTTCTGAAACCCATAGTAAGAGTAAGATGTTTGAAATAACATCAGGCATGCCGATACCTCCCGGTAGCCTGAAGCACAATATTGTCATATGGGCACCACTTATGAAGGTAAAACCATATGTGAGTCAAAGCTTGTAAAAGTAAACATACTTAATCAATACAAATCTCATAATTCAAGTCTTCTATTGCAATTCTAAGATCGACCAAATGAGTAAAAAACGTTCTTCTATAAGGGAGTCGAAACCTTTAAAGATATACCAGTTCTAAAAGAAGTAAAGCACTGTTGCCCCAGTATAACCTTCAATTTTATACAGTAACCCTAGATAGCCTTTAGTTATAATGTCAACTAATCTCATTACCATAGCAAGTGAATCACAGCAGGATCAGGGTAAGTACTGGATAGGATGCTCCCATGTAAAATCATGCGTCCCCGATCTGAAATCCATCGAAGTGAATATAGATAGAGCAGGGGTCAGCTCAGAATGTTAGAGAGTAGTACCCAAAGTGACAGCGTAGAACCAAGGTAAGGATTGGCGATCAGTAAAAAAAAAAAGTACTAAATAGAGTACATAACATTTGTTCAAAACATAGGCCTTTCTACAATGAAATCTCCATTGCTTACGATGTAAACATTTGATGAACCAAAATTGGGTTGCTCCCAAGTTACCAGAGCAAAACAGTTCATATGATTCAAAACCAGCTGGTTAGGTAGCGGACAAATACAGTTGTGAACAAAACAGTAGAGCCTCAAGTATACACAACATTTCTAAAAATAGCGGTAAGTTTGATCTCCACTATGGGTGGACATGAGGTACAATACCAGTATGTAAACAAAACACTCTAGATCTGTAAACAATGCCCCCTTATGTGTGAACAAACAGGACAAAATGATTGGGGTGGTAGTCAGGGCACAAGAGATATGCACCTAAAGTCATAAGGTGAAATCTCAGAGCCTCCTGCAGTTAGTCTCTCAAAAAGACATGTAGCTCCCTATCTACGTTTAAGTCAAGTTCAACTGCTCTAAGTTGTGTAATCCACTTGGCTTCTAGTTGTCGTAATAGCTTGACTCTATCACCTCCTCTTGGGTGATCACATGTGTTGGACTTGGCCCTTCTGGCAAGTTCACCCCTAAAACTTTTTGAATTATCCTAGCCTTTTTCCTGTGTTGTACTAGTGGTTTTAGGCCTCTAGGCGCTTTTACACTGTGTCCCAGTGGAAAGCGCGTGCGCTCAGTGTATGGTTTGGTGAGACTGACCTGCCCTCCCATAGGAATGCATGGGGGATCTGAGTGACCGTGTTAAGTCCTGATGTGAGAGGAGTGCAGGGTCGAGTTTGGTATGTGCAAACTCGTGAGATTAAATGCTGCGCGATGATGTGTGCGGCGTTCCTGTGGCTAGTGTAGAAGTGCCACTTCTAGACGCTGGCAAAAATGTGCAGTGACTGTCTGGCTTGCGATTGGCTGGTGTGTCTGGCTCCCGGAGTCAGGATGGGTCTGCCCCGGTGGTGAATGGAGAGAGCTGCATGTTGATGGCAGGGAGGAGTACACCTGGGACCTGAATAGGGCTGGGCTTTCCCCACACAATGCTGGCTCCGCCCCCTGTGGTGCGACTGATGTCCCTAGCCTGTCCTGTGAATAGGGAGAGGGGCTGAGCAAAACAAAGTGCTCAAGAACCAGTTGCATCTGGTTCGCCCCTTCCCTGCACCTTGAGACAAAGGGAAATAGTGTATGAAAGAAGGGGCTGGGACCCCAGAAAAATGTTCTTGCCTGGATCCTGACAGGAGGGGGCTTGCTGCTGGTGGAGCCCAGGAGGGACCGCCATGGGGCTGCCTCCCTGCTGAAGGGCCCTGTGTGCTGGCCCCTGGGCCCTACATTGCCCCCTGGATGCTTCCAAGACTTTATCCAGCCTTTTTGCGCCCTGGGTGCGCTGTGCTTTTCTCCAGGAGAGGGAGAGCCTGGGGGCTGAGCAGTGCGGCGCTGCAGCCCTGGCAGAGGGATTCCCCCCTCCTTGTGAGCTTTTGCGGGTGCCCACCCCGCTGATATCGCTATTTTCAATGGCGGGTGCCTACCCCGCAGTCTTGTGAGCTTGCGGGTGCCCACCCCGCAGTGGCCGCCGCATCGATGATGGTTTACGAAGCCGGCGCCCACCCGGCATCGCCGCATTTGTTATATGCGCGGGTGCCCACCCCGCGACTTTGCCGCTTATTGTATGATCGTGGTGGCGGGTGCCCACCCCGCTGCCACTTATTTCTTACTTTGTTTACCTTGTCAGGAGCCCACCCCGCATCTCACCGCCGCGGCCCGAGCCGCGAAAGGAATCTTCTCCGGGCCGCTGCCTAGCGCGACCCGGAAGTCAGGCAAGCCTTGCCTGTGACGTTGGGCGGGCCTGTTGCCTGCCGAAGAGTGCGGAAGCTGGGCTGCGTGAGAGGGGGACGGGAGCCTACCCCGCCTCCCCGAATGCCCGTGACAAGTCCCGGGGCTGCCAGGAGGTGGCCCGGGTGAAAAGAAGGAGGGCGGGAGCCCACCCCGCCTCCACGAGCCGAGAGATAAAGTCCTGGGTCCCAGGAGGGGGCCCGGGTGAAGATGGCAGTGCGGGGCTCCGCAGAAGAAGTGCTGCCGGTCCCGCAACACGCAAGAGAAGAGTCCCCGGAGACCGAGAAGAAGAGTGTGGGCCGAGCGGGAGCCCACCCCGCCGTCTTGGTCCTGCCCCGTGATCCTGATGTAGAAGTCCCGGGTCCAGGAGGGGGCCCGGGTGAAGTCCAAGGTGAGAGCCTGCCCCCGCCGCACTGGAGATGAGCCAGCGAGGGAGAGGAGCCCCTGATTCAAGTCCCGGTGAGTGGGGCCTAAAGGGGGCAGCGTTGTGGGTGAAAGAGCCCCAGTGGGCCCCAGAGTCATAGGGGCAAATCGAGGTGCATTGTCGGCGCCTGGGCAGTCCGGCAAGAGAGCGGGCCACCCCCACGATGGGCACAGTCATGGAGAGAGGGCACAAAGGGGCCCGTGCCGTTCTGGCCATATGTTAACAGTTGCCCCACGTGACAGTGGGCAACTGCAACGTTGGCGCATGATTATTTCGGGAGCCAGTCCGCTCCAACGGGGGCATGTTTATTTTAAGAGCCCCGTGGCTCCAGCGTGTTGGCATGGTTAGCTCGGGAGCCCGTGCGCTCCATGGGGGCATAATGGTTCTAAGAGCCTATGTGGCTCCAACGTTTTGGGGGCATATTTCCTTCTAAGTACTGGGGGACATGTTGTAGAGCCTAGGTGGCTCCAACGTTTTGGCATTATTTCAAGGGCCACTGAGAGCCCCTGCCTCATGTGACTTCCCAGCTGCGCAGCACTTAGTGCCAGCTGCAGCGTTTAGGCCCTGTTCTTTTCCCCAGTTGCCCAGCAAGTAGTGGGCAGCTGCTACGTTTAGGTTCTGGCGCAACCTGGACCCTAATGTGATTGAGGTGTTATGGCGATTTATATACTAATGCGTTGCGCACCCTGTGTTTTATGCCTCTAGATAGGATTTCTGCATAGGAGGTTGTTTTACCTGTTTAGGTTGATGTTAGGGAGATTATACTTCCCTGTATGATGTACGCCCCTAGTGTAGTTATACTTAGGAGGTAGGGTCTAATGCGTTAGACTTGTGAGAGATTGCATAATGTGTTTATGCCCCTGTGATGTATGCAGGATAGGTTTTTATACCTGATTCTCTTGTGATAATGCTGAAGTCATTATTGCGCCAGTAGTTACTGGTTGTGCTCTACAGTGATAATTTGTGTTACAGTTAGTATATGTTCTACATGTACAATTGGTGATTTGTGCTGATTCTGACAGTGGTCCATGTGGCCCTGTCCCGCGTAAATACTCCCTTGTAAAATTCTGCCCAGTGCCAGTTGGCACAGTGTAAATTATGTGATTATCATCTAATGTGTTTATTATAATACAAAGGCTATTTTTTTATATAGAACCTTGTGTGGAGTTTCTTTTGTGGTGGGCCTAGGGTGTTGTTGCTGGGTGCGCGCGCAAACGCTTTACACATTGCCTCCGGGATAAGCCTGACTGCTCGTGCCAAGCTACCAAGGGGGTGAGCAGGGGTTATCTTTGGCGTGTAACTCCACAACCCTGACTAGAGTGGTGGTTTCTGCCTGGCTTTGGCGCAAGCCCTAGCCAACCAGAAATCCCATTTCTAACAACATGAAATCTCAGAGAGCAGCTCCGCCGAGCCATGGTTGTCATTGAAGTGGACTGCTACTGGGTAGTTCCTGTCTGCATTTCATATAGCTCTAAAGTTTTCCTGTAACCTCTCCTTTATGGTTTAAATCTGTTTATTGAGTTCAAGCAAACATGGAACAAAGAACACCCTCAACTCCAGAGGCACAATACCAATGAGGCAACTAGGTTGCCTAGCTCAGCAATACTACAGGTAATAAACAGAAACGGAACCCAAAAAAAAATAAGAATAAAAAACACATAATAAAATCATACAAACCCCAAGGATACCTCCCCCCTCCCTTTCCATCGTCCGCTTTAACTGATCCGGTGAGGGCGGCCTCTAAGGATCAACGCTGCCGCTTGCGGCGATTCTGGGAAGTGGCGTTAGGAATCTGAGTGTCCGCTAGGCGCAATAACTGAAGATAGCGGGGACAGGTCAGCTCACGAAATTCAGACACCAATAGGGTGAGAAAGGGCTTCCATAGCTCTGGGAAGTCGGATCCTCTACCAGCTAACGTGAGTGTAAGTTTCTCCATACCCAACACCCCCCAGAGTCTCTGGAGCCATCCAGAGTGTGTCGGGAGCTGGGCCGAGCGCCAGTGTATCAGTATGTTTTGTGTCGCTGCGCCTAAGGCGATGGCAATCAGCCTGCCCTTCCGGGATTTGAGTGGGTATGTCAGCGGGTTGGGCAAGCCCAGAAGAATATACGCGGGGAAGCGCGGGAGCTCTGTCTCGAAGTGTAGGTCAACCTCATCCAAAACACGGGCCCAATATGGTTGTATACAGGTACAACTCCAGAGAACATGTTCTAGGGTGCCCACTTCTCCACAGTCCCTCCAACACAACGCACTCCGGCGAGGGTCAAAGCGATGCAAGCGCTCTGGCGTGTAATACCAGTAAGTGGCAATTTTGGTCAGAGTCTCCGTGAGTCCCATGTGGTATGCAGAGTGCTCTGCTCTATGATAGATACCGTCCCATTCCTTGTGGCTTAAGGATCTGCCCAGGTCTCTTTCCCACCGAGCCCGGCCTGCGTTATGCGTGTGTGTAGTAGTGTCCAGGAGCAGTTTGTAGAGGTCAGAGATTATTTTCTTATTGGACGTGCGCGTCATCAGCCATTTTTCATAAGGGGTCAGGAGACGCTGCGCCTGAGGCCTAACCTGTTGGTGGAGTGCCCAATGTCATACTTGTAAATACAGCATGCGCTCTGATTCCGGGAGGCCATAATGTTCCCTGAGCTGCGGAAACGTGATTATGCCATCAAAATCGAAAAGATGACCCAAGGACCTACAAGAGGAGGAGCGCCAGGCGCGAAAGGCCTGGGCGTCCGCGCCCGGACGAAACTCTGGATTATCAAATATTGGGGTGAGAGGTGACGGAAAGGAGGTCAGTCGGTGGGCAAGGTTAGTGCGATCCCAAGATTCCAGTACCGTGCTTGTGATATAGGAAGCGTAGAGATTTGGTGGTCTATGCTGTTTACGAAGGAAGGGGATGCCCTGCAGCGGTCTGGCCGCCACCGCTTGGTCTTGGAACAGCCAGTGTTTCTCCGATTCCAATTGGTGCCATTCCACTAAGTATCTAAGCTGAAAAGCATGGTAATATAGTTGAAGGTCGTGCACCCCTACCCCCCCCCCCCTCTCCGGTGGGAGAGTCGCCACCGCATGACAAAATCGGGGTTTACGGCCATGCCAGATAAAGCGCGCTAAGTCCGCCTGAGTTTGTTGGATCCAACCGGACGGGGGGCGAAGGGGAAGAGTTTGAAAGAGGTACAAGATCTGCGGGAGGACCGTCATCTTGGTGGCCGGAATCCTGCCCAGCCAAGAGAGCGTGTAAGTTTTCCATCTGTGCAGTTCCGTACGGATGCGGGAGCGGAGAAGAGAGTAATTAATGTCCGCGGTGGCCTGAAGGGTTGGGGCTAGGTGAATGCCTAAATAGGGGATCGAAGCAGCCGCCCAGCTCAGGGTGTGCTCTTCCTGGATATGAGCCAGAGTGTCCGGGGAGAGTGAGATGTTAAGTGCTATGGATTTGTCCAGATTGATTTTGAACCCCGACCCCCGCGCAAAGCCATACAGTTCGATGAACAGAGCGCGCAGAGCCGGTATTGGGTCAGATAAGGAGAGCAGGATATCATCCGCATAGAGACTAATGGTGTGGACGTCCCCTCCAAATTTAATCCCGGTGATGAGGGGATGTCGCCGCACTCGTAGAGCTAAAGGCTCCATATAGAGTGCGAACAGGAGGGGTGACAGGGCGCACCCCTGCCTAGTACCCCTCCCAATGGGGAAGCGGGAGGAGGTATAGCCATTCACTCGAACCGTCGCCATGGGGGAGCGATAGCAGTTTAAGATCCTGGTACGGAGCTTCTCCCCAAACCCAGCTCCCTCCAGGACCATCTCGAGGTACGGCCAGTGCACTCTGTCGAAGGCCTTCTCTGCATCGATGGCCAAGAGCATGTATTCTCCTTGCGTACGAGATGCCTTTTCGATCAGATGCAAAATGCGCTTAGTGTTGTCACTTGTTTGCCGCTGTGGAATAAAGCCCGCCTGATCGGGTTCGACCAGGTTGGCCATATGCGGCGCCAATCGAGCCGCGAGAATGCTAGTGTACAATTTAATGTCAATGTTCAACAGAGAGATGGGTCTGTACGCGCTGCAAGCTGTCCGATCCTTCCCTGATTTGGGGATAACGACTATCGCGGCCTCTAGCATTTCACTCGGGATGGCTCCCGCTTGGTCAAAGGTATTAAATAAACTCGTCAGGAGAGGGGCTACTGTGGAAATTTAGCTTGCAAACTGAACATTATCTGCGCCATCTTGCCTCTCCCCAGCGCCACGCACAGCGAATGCAGGGCCGCCATTTTAGGCACCCCACTCTCTCCCCACTCATTGTCAATCGCCAGCGCGGTCCTCTTGGCGCTGCGAGCATCCCCCGCGCGCTGGCCACCCCCGCTCTCTCATACAGGCCATAAACCCTCTCCTTCTGCGCGACCTTGCTACGGAACCACTTCCGACCGACATCCCATACATGGTCATGCCTCTCCTTTGATAACCCCCTTCCTCTGCGGCCCATTGTCCGAACTGGTCCCAGGCCATCACCTAGCCCTGCGGATACAGTTTATTGCCCCTACTGTAAGGGAAACACCCCACATCAAAGGGATTACAGTAGATCAAAGCCCCTACCCCCTGAGACCCGACCGGTCACACACACCCCCGGGAATTGACGGAATACCCTGCTGCGCAATAGCCATCTCCTACTGTGGGTGGGGTGGGAACTTCTACTGTATCTATGTATGGGATCGGATCTGAACCGGGGCTTCAGGGGATATTCCCCCATGCATCAAGGGAATCTCAAGAATGTACTATGTGTAATAAAGCAATAAACCAGTGTATAAGAGACCAGGTCTCAGAGATGCAGTTAGAGCACCTCGTGACGATACCTTGCTGTCTGATCTGATGTGTTCTGCTCCGACGGAATAAAACTTTGTTTCCTGCCTTCCAGTCTCCGGCGCCTGCCTCTTTCATTGGTAAATTATCGAGTGGTATAAGAGGCGATTACCGCCGGGCAAATACTTGAAAGGTTATCGACTGAAACTGCCGCTACCATTTAACAATTGGCGTCCCAAACGTGGGGCCCATCAGCGACACGTGGATCCAGTGGGAGAGGTCCCGACGACAGAGTGAACGACTGCAACGATCGGGAGAGCTCCTGCCCAATAGACCCTCGTCTGGCAGCCGATCATCCGAACTTCACTGATTCCGAGCAGACCTCTCTCGAGTGATCTACGGTCCTGACTGGGAACCATCAGGAGTGCCGCGGCAAATACGGAGAGTAGAGGACGATCGGGCGCTGGAGGCGGAAGACGAGAAACTGTCCACGCGGTCCGGGTAAGGTCGTGATACACGACAAATTGAGAAATAATTGATTGATTGTTTGAAGCTTTGGAAATACTAGTATTGCTCATTGATTGTTCTTTTTGAGATATTCGCTGTCTACAAACGGGGAGGAGTAGAAATACTCTCTCTCTCTCCCTTTGCAGATAGTGAAGGGTAGGTAACGCAGACTTTTGTCCCCGTTGAAACCCGTCGTGCCTATCTTTATCTCCCCATTGATTGATTGTCCGAACATTGATTGTTTTGAAGAATAGTGCTTTTTGAGATATTCTCCGTTTGCAAATAACGTAGAATAGGAATATTCTGTCTAGTCTTTGCAAATAGTGAAGGGTAGGTAACGCAGACTTTTGTCCCCGTTGAAACCCGTCGTGCCTATCTTTATCTCCCCATTGATTGATTGATTGATTGTCCGAACACTAGTTGTTCGATATTGGTTCTTTGGAGGTATTCTCCGCTTGCAAATAACGAAGAATAGAGATATTCTGTCTAGTCTTTGCAAGCAGTGAAAGGATAGGTAGTGCTGACTTTTGTCCCCGTTGAAACCCGTCATGCCTATCTTCTCCCCACTGATTGGTAGTTGGTTCTGCCCGGACCGCTTATTAGAGGTGAACCACCCGGCTCCACTGGAAGGCACCCCTAATAAGGACATGTTCACTAAATATGGACTAGTCGCCGTAGCTTATAGCAAGCTGTGGCATAAATATACCAAGAAGGACCCCGAAAGTCAGTGGCCACTGATGGGATCCTTCGACGACCATAAGATAGAAGCGCTAGAAATAGCTCTGCGTAGCAATAAGACGACGCCTACTATGCTTGACAGTATCGGCATGTGGCGCAAAGAAGCAACGCAACGGAAAAAGAGGGAAGAAGTAAAAGCAGAAAAGGAATTACGAAAGGCAGCTCACCTTGCCGCTAGAAAGTTAGAAGAAGACATAAAGGAGAGAAGGGAAACTAAACTAAGACAGGAGCCCGAAACCTCAGGCCAGTATGCTGTTAGGACCCCTTCATTGCTCTACCCTGAGTTGTCCTCCAAGCAGCGAACGAATGACGAATTACTGTTAGGTCCCCCGATCATTTACATGCCCCCTCCGTATGCACCCTCCCAATCAGTAGTGCAACACCCACAACCCCCGAACACGAGCGAAAGCAGTACAGGGGCCTCGGCCCTCACGGCCTCCGCGCCGGCTGAGCCTCTTGTGCCGAACCCAACGTCGACTACAACGCTAGACGACCATGAGATAGGAAAGAAAGAGTCCACCAGAATGAATCGATTAACTAAGGATGAACGAGCAGGAATTGACAAGATAGTAGGGACGCTGGTGGAGCGAAAAGAAAGTGAGGAGTATATAACAGACGTGTATAACTCGTATGCCGACAGCCGCAGACGACACTTCGTCGTACGGCTCTGTTATCACGCCCTGAATGCATATGAGGATAGGTACCACGATAAAGGTCCCGAAGGCTTAGCGGCCCTATATAGGAAGGTAGACATTGGGGAAGAAAGAGAGGGCGATGTAACGAACCTCTTCACTCGTACACTCGAGGTCTACCGACACCTTAAAGAACATGGACAAACCACCAAAACAGAAACCCCCATAGCAACTAAACCCCAGGGAGGAAGGGCTGATGCCATGATGCCCATCAAAGAAGCTGCCCCCTACTGGGTCCCCCCACGGGGTCAGGGAACACACGACGACATCAACCACCAAGATGCGAAGGGAAGGGTTGTATATAACTGGGTCTACCAGCCGTGGGACCGGCAAGATATTTTGACCTTTAGAAAGACTCTACCCGACTTGAGAAAGAACCCGACTGCCTTCTACACTGAATTGGGTACAGCCTTAGGCTCAACGATAATGACGTTAGCAGATATCGACTTGTTCTTTGGGCTATGCCTGCCGGCTGATGTGTGGAAACAAATCCGGAGAGTTGACCACGCTGAGCCGTTCGGATATACCTGGGTACAACTCGATACCATAGATAAACAGCGAGAACCAGGACAGAAACCCCCGAAAGCCATCTTAGAGCTCCCAGACAAGATTGTACAAAAGCTGAAGACTCTAATCCCAGAAAGAAAGGTAGACTGGTCGATAGTGACGGCTTGCCGTCAGAAACCCCAGGAAGATGTGTCTGAATACTTCTACCGATTCGAGACTGTGTTTTCCGATTACAGTGGCCAAGACATGACCACCGCAACCGGACACCACCTCTTTGTCCAGAATTATGTAAAGGGTCTGTCACAAGAAGTTTCCCAGAAGCTACAGACCAGCGAGAGTAGTTGGGCAGCCTCCAAACACGCAGCAATTCTCCAGATGGCCCAATACTACGAAAACCAGAAGAACGAGAACGATAGGGCGTCAGAGAAGAAGAAAAAGGAATTAAAGGAGAGGGTGATGATAGCACAGTTGCAAGGGGTGACCATAGGAAGGGAACCCCCACAAGAGAATTACCAACCAACCGCCCCTAGAAAGCTACCCCCTAGAGACCATACACCTACACCCTACAACGGACGGAGAGACTTAGATGGGAATCAATGTGCGTTCTGTAGAGGGTTCGGACACTGGAAATCCCCGTGCCCGATCCTTCTGGAAATGAACAAGAATAGGGACCCCAGAGACACAGCATATGACCCCAGAAATAGAGGACAGGGACGAGGGCACACGAACAACACCATCAACGACAGGCCAGGCAGACCAAACACCTTTGATCGCCCACGCCAAAACCAGTGTCAGCAGTCCGACTATGAGAGCACTCATGACTTCGCATAGGACCGCCAGGGGCAAGGGAGGGATCCAGTCGAACTCCGTGTTGACCAGCAAGGTCCTTACGTCACCGCTAAGGTCTTGGGCACAAAATCTCCATTCCTGGTAGATACTGGGGCGACACGTAGTGCGTTATCTAAACGACTGATTCCTAGGGCACCCTTGTCTGGCTCACACGTAACCTCAATAGGCTTTGACGGAACGCCCTCCACTAACCCCTTATCAGCACCAATCTCCTTTGACTTAGAAGATAACACCACTGACACGACCTTTCTGCTCTCCTCCAACACCCCCGATGCTATTATGGGACTTGATTTGCTAAAACATTTTCGAGCCACCATCAGATGCTCCCCAGACGGAGTTCGAGTCATCCTACACGATAACCCAGATCTGTCCAGACCCTGTCACACACGGCGTATGCTCTCTATAACCGATGCTGATATGTCCCTACTCGACACATTACCTTCACATCTATGGGCTAAAACCGACTCAGATGTAGGGCGCATGGTGATCGACCCGGTACACATAACCGTCCGACCGGACGCAGTGCTCCCAAAGCTTCCACAGTATCGGATATCACCCGAAGGCGAGAAGGCATTGGTGGAAATCATCGAGTCCCTGGTCGAGGCAGGAGTGGTAGAAGAAGTAGTCAGTAATGTTTGCAACAGCCCTATCCTACCCATTGTAAAGAAGCAAGGCGAGGGGGATGAGAAAGCCTACCGTTTCATTGTTGACTTGCGAGAGGTTAACAAAGTAGTCATACCCCAGTACCCCGTAGTCTCAGACATCACCACCATCCTCACCCTGATTCCATCCACTGCCACCATCTTTACTGTTATTGACCTCAAGAACGCATTCTTTTCCATCCCCATCCACCCAGACAGCCGCTACCTGTTCGGCTTCACTTTAAAAGCCCGTTCGTACAGATTCTGAAGGGCACCCCAAGGCTACACTGAGAGTCCCAGTATTTACAGCCAAGCCCTCAAGAGGCAACTGGATGCAGTCCAACTACCCGATGGAGTGGTGTTGATACAGTATGTCGATGACATTCTTTTGGCGGCCGACACCACTCCTCTTGCCGTCACAGCCACCATTCACCTCCTCCGCTTCCTTGCGGAGAACGGTCACAAGGTCTCCAGAAAGAAATTGCAATTCTGCCAGCCCCAGGTAACGTATCTAGGCCACCTACTATCCAAAGACGGGAGGAAACTTACCCCTGACCGGATTCAAACCACCCAGAATTACCCCTGATCAATTAGCCCGAAATAGAATGTCTAAAGCACCCTGCTCTCCCAAAAATAACCCCAGCCCTATACTAGCCGTCTCAGAGTATTTCGAACGAAACGGCTGATGGCCCTATTTTCTAATAATCCATCGCCTAAACTGATACAGGGTTACCTATTGTCCCCAACAAAGATAATGCTTAGCTTATGTTCCTCCCCGAAAGGGATACTCGTGAACGCATGACAGTAGCACCTCGCACTTACTTTTTCATAAACTTAGTAGTCCTCGGAGGAAGATGTGTACTACCAAACCTTATGTTGAGGCGAATGAGCCTCCACCGGAGAAGCCGGTTCGAATTTTTAATAAACCAGAAAGTTGACAGATGTCAGGCTTCCTGCAACGATTATAGGGCGCAGAAACCGACACCTAGAAGGCCAGACGATGGACAGGGACACCCACAGAACCCTGCACCACAGCAGTAATTAATAGATTAGTAACACGCACATTAACATCAGAATTAATAGACACCAATCATATAGTAACAGATAAGAGCATTTCCGCAACTACTCGGTGGTTGGGAGAGAGGATGAAGTATGTAAATGTCTTCCCTGCCAAAATCTCTAAGACTTTCGTTTCTTATAACCCATTCAAAGATAACCTGCAGCCATCGGAAGAGAGGGGTCGGACGTGACGCACAGCCTGGCTGCGGATCATAAAGCATCTATGACATCGACCAATGGGGAAGCGACGAAGCAAAAAGGGCGTGAGACGAGACACCATTATCAGAACGATAAGCGCGAAGGGCTACATCGAGGCCCCTGCTCACTGACCAGCGTGCCTGAAGTCTCAACCCGTCGGGCCCGATTGATGGGCCCAGTGCTGAAAGATTCTGCTCTCCTTGGTCCGCATTTTTGATCCGATCCCACGCCACCCCCTTCTCTCTTCCTCTTTCATTTGGACTATGACTTTGACCTACTACCGAAGAACAAAAGGCAGGCACCCTGTCTCAAAGTACCCGTGGTGAACTGTGTTAAGGAACAGGACTGTGATCAGAGAACAGTGAGTGGTCACACCCTGCCACGTGAGAAATCGGATTTGAGCTGGACCTTAGCTCCACCGCCGGTGCTCAACAGTGCCAACGAAAGAAGAACAACAACAAGAGCTTACCAGTGATGGCTCTTTATAATAGGACACTGGAAAGAAGAACCTATGTTAAGTAGAAAATCCTCTCCCAACCACCTTTTTTTTTAACTATCTTCCTATTGAGTTTTCATGATGCTGCATCAAACACTTCCGACTATACACTGGGACAGTATCCTATTCATACTCGAACACACTCGCCTGGGCCTGACCTGCGGCACAGCTAATGTAATTTTGAATGTACCTCCTCCTCGCCTACTTTATCAAACTGTATGAGACAATGTACAAAAGTGTCAGATTACTCCTGCCTGCCCTAAAGACTCTGTATCTTTAAGAAATGTATGACGAACATTGACGATACTGTAACTGAAAGGCTAACAAAGGTGAATATTGGCCAGACAAGCTGGTGAGATATGTTAAAAGGGAGGACTGTGGAAATTTAGCTTGCAAACTGAACATTATCTGCGCCATCTTGCCTCTCCCCAGTGCCACGCACAGCGAATGCACGGCCGCCATTTTAGGCACCCCACTCTCTCCCCACTCATTGTCAATCGCCAGCGCGGTCCCCTTGGCGCTGCGAGCATCCCCCGTGCGCTGGCCACCCCCGCTCTCTCATACAGGCCATAAACCCTCTCCTTCTGCGCGACCTTGCTACGGAACCACTTCCGACCGACATCCCATACATGGTCATGCCTCTCCTTTGATAACCCCCTTCCTCTGCGGCCCATTGTCTGAACTGGTCCCAGGCCATCACCTAGCCCTGCGGATACAGTTTATTGCCCCTACTGTAAGGGAAACACCCCACATCAAAGGGATTACAGTAGATCAAAGCCCCTACCCCCTGAGACCCGACCGGTCACACACACCCCCGGGAATTGACGGAATACCCTGCTGCGCAATAGCCATCTCCTACTGTGGGTGGGGTGGGAACTTCTACTGTATCTATGTATGGGATCGGATCTGAACCGGGGCTTCAGGGGATATTCCCCCATGCATCAAGGGAATCTCAAGAATGTACTATGTGTAATAAAGCAATAAACCAGTGTATAAGAGACCAGGTCTCAGAGATGCAGTTAGAGCACCTCGTGACGATACCTTGCTGTCTGATCTGATGTGTTCTGCTCCGACGGAATAAAACTTTGTTTCCTGCCTTCCAGTCTCCGGCGCCTGCCTCTTTCATTGGTAAATTATCGAGTGGTATAAGAGGCGATTACCGCCGGGCAAATACTTGAAAGGTTATCGACTGAAACTGCTGCTACCATTTAACACTACGCGGTTGCAAAAAGTCTTATAAAAGGCCGCTGTGTAGCCGTCCGGGCCCGGCGATTTACCCGGCTTAAGGCGTGAGATCGCAGAGACGACCTCCTCTATCCGAATAAACCTCTCCAAGAGATCTGCCTGCACGGAGGTTAAGGAAGGCACGTGGGCCCCCGCTATGTAATCAGCGCAGACCTGGGTCTCCAGGGGATCCCCGGTGTAGAGGCCCGCATAGAAGTCGCGGAATGCCTCTGCTATATCGGCGTCGTCAGTTACCGACTCCCCCCCCGGCGTCCGGATCTCTCGAACTCCCTGCTTTTGTCTGGACTCCCGTAGTTTGTTTGCCAGCAGGCAGCCGCATCTATCCCCTCCCGTGTAGTATGCGTGTCTAAGCCTGATTGCGGCAAACTCGGCCCTGTCCTGATCCAGGGCAGCAAGCTGCTTTCTTTCAATGCAGAGCTGCCGCCAGGCCCGGGAGGCGCCTGTCCTCTGATGCATTTGTTCGAGCACTGAGACGCGCTGGGAAAGTTCCGCCCGTTTGCGGCTGCGTTCGCGATTGTGGGCAGAGGATATGGCTATAAATTCCCCCCTAAGGACAGCCTTCAGCGCCAGCCACTGTGTCGCTAGAGTCGTATCCGGGTTAGCATTAAGAGTGAGGAAGTTCGTGATGGCTTTCTGAAGCTGTTCGACGACAGAGGGGTGGTGTAGCAATGTATCGCGCAGGCGCCAATGTCGGTGAGGCTGCAGAGATGGCGGGAGCTGGAAGGTGGCCAGAACTGGGGAGTGATCGGAAAAGGAGGCCGGTAAGATATCAGTGTGCAATGCGTGGGCCTGAAGTGATGGAGAGCTAAGGAAGTTATCTAAGCGTGCATACGTTTTGCGTGCCCCGGAGTAAAAGATGTAGCCTCGACTAGTCGGGTGAAAGTGGCGCCACAGGTCCAACAGCCCCAGATCTCGAAGACGAGCTCGCCCGGCAGCTGTAAGAACACCTGCCTGACCAGTTCTCTGACCGGAGCGGTCTAGCACGTTGTCAAAAACAATATTGAGGTCGCCGCCCAACAACAGACAGCGGCCCGAAGCTGCGGCCGCTTCGTCAAGAGCGTTGAGGAGGAATGGAATCTGCCCTTCATTGGGTGCATAGATGGAGCCAGCATCTAGGGCCACCCCTCCCAGTAAAAATTGATAGGCGAGTAATCGACCCTTAATCTCTGCCCCTTTGTGTAAGACCCTGCCCGTGAAGGAGCGGGAAACCAAAATGGCCACCCCAGCTGTCTTGGAGTTGGCAGAAGAAAACATCTGTGTTGGGAAAGCCCGGGATTGCAATCTATGGTGGTCCTTAGCCAGAAGATGGGTCTCTTGTAGAAGGCATATGTCTGCTTTTGAATGTTCCAGGTAACTAAGGACTGTCCTTCGTTTGACGGGATTATTCAGCCCCCGCACATTTAGCGTAAGGACTTTAAGGGGGGGGTGTGGCATCTACGGTCCAGTGAGCAAGAAGGAATCGCTGTAGGGCGCCAACTATCCTAAGCAAGTGCGAGGGACTACTCAGAACCTCTAAGCCATTGTGCAACAACTGTCGGGGTGCAACAGGGGAAAGCGGACGAGGGGACCCATACCCAAAAAAAAACCCAAACCCTCTTGCGAAACAAATGTCCCAGTGATAACAACACTGGCAGAAACCAACAAGAAAGTCAAGATCCGGAAGAATTGTTCGTCACCATGGCAAAGCCAGGCAAACGTCGGTGTGGGGGCCATAGTGTGACCAAAAAGGGGGAAGTATCGGTTCCCACCGCCGCCCGCCTCCCGCCGGAGACCCCTGGATCAAGTGTGGGAAGCTACAGGCGGCCGCTGCTCACTCGGCACCGGAGGGCGCCCCGGCCAGTGCGTCCGTCGCCGAGGCCAGCGCATCCTGCTGGCTCTTAGCGATGTCAGTTTTGTTGGGCTTCCAGCCCAGTCTGCGCCCTCCCTGTCGCCGCCATCCTGACGCCGAGGGCCCCGGCTCCGAGTCCGCAGCTCGGCAGTCCACCTCCCCATTCGGCGGCGCCAAGTCCAGCACTCCGCAGGCCTCGGAGAGCGAGCGCAGCTGGTGGAGTCTGCCATCGAGGCGGAAGATGAGGCGGAATGGGTGCCCCCACGAATATGGAATGCCCCGCTGCCGCAGATGTTCCGTGACCGGGCGGAACTGTCGTCGGCGCTGCAAAGTAATCAGGGCCAAGTCCTGGTAAAGCACCGGAGAGTGCCCCCTGTAAGAGATGGGGTGGAGGGTCCTTGCTTTCGCGAGGATAGCTTCTTTGGTTTTAAAGTCTTGGACACACACCAGTATGTCCGCTGGAGGGCTGTTGGGTGTCCGGGGTGGACCGACCCTATGTGCTCTGTCCAGGACGATCGCAGCGTCATCCGGTGCTGCCAAGATGTGGTGGAAGAGACCATCGACGAAGGCAGGGAGGTCCGTGGTGTCGTCCGAGGCTTTCACTCCTCGGATCCGGATGTTATGTCTGCGGGACCTATTCTCCAGGTCCTCCAGGTGGGTCTGGACATCCAGCTGCTGGTCCCGCAGGCGGAGGATCTCCTGTTGAATCGTGTTCATGTCTGACACAGTAGCGTCGCTCCTCTCCTCCAGGGACGCCACTCGCTCCCCCACCTCCTCCACGTCCCTGCGGATGTCTTTTATCTCTGCGGTGAGGTCAGCCTTCACCGACTGTAGGTCAGCCCGCAGAGTTTGGAAGAGGGATTCCATGAACGCCTTGGTGGCCGGCTCCTCCCCAATGCTGGGAGAGTGTTGCGGGGTCGCCATCCTGGAATCCGCGCCTGGATTGCTGGGGACAGGCTGAGGGCGCCCGAATATATCCTTGAGAGGCTTAGGCTTCCTCGCCTTGGATACGGGCATAGCGTAGTGCCTCACTAAGTGTCCAGCGCCTAGAGGCGCGTCGATACCGCCACCAGGCGTCGGGGATCACCGGGAAGTAAAGTCTGGTAAAGGCAGGTAAGCTCCCGAGGCGGGCGCGAGTTATCCTCTGCCGCCGCCCAGCAGGACCAGTGGTAAGATCCCGGGGGGGGCGCCAATCGGCCAAGCACGACACTCAGCAAAGGCCACGGGGGGGGAGGGGAGCCATATGCACCTACAAGCCAATGTCCGGCCGTGGCCTATCGTCTATTTCGCTGGCTGTGCACCGGTGTTACCCTCAGCCCCCGGGACCTGCCCCAGACAAGGGCCGGCCTGAGCTCCCCTCCAGGCGACACCTCCCCACGTCTCGGGCTGTAGTCACTCACCGGACCCCCCGCTTCTCGCCTCGCTCCGGCTCCGGCGCTCCTCCGAATCACCACCTCCAGAGGCACATCCGCAACTCCAGGCCGGGGCCGCGCTCTCGCAAGCAGGGCGAACAGGTAGGCCTCCACGCGCCCCCAGCGTCGCAGCTCGTCTCGCCGTTCAAATCCAGAAGGGGGCGAGGGCCTCGCCGTCTCCGCCACGGGAGCCCCGGTCACTCCGGATGTAGACAGATCCCAGCACGGGAGCAGATCACCGGGTCTGGGCCCCGCCAACTGTGCGCTCCGGCTGAGTCCCGGACCACGTCCAACCGCTGGGGGTCCAGTCCTAGCGCCCCCCAGCTCAGGGCAGCCTCCAGCGCCGATCCAGGCGTCGCCCACCCGGGTCAGAGAAAGGGCCCGCTCCAGCGCGGGCAGGGCCCCGGACCCAGGCCTCGTCGAGCCTCAGGAGCCGCGCTGCAGATCAGCTCCGCCCCTCCTCCGCCGCCCGGGCCTCCGCAGCCTCCAGCGCCCAGCGAGGACGGCCCGTGATCGGGGCAGCAGGTCACCAGATAGAGGCCGGTATCGGGGTAGCTGGCCTCGGTAGACCCCACTCAGGGCCCCCGCAGTGGTGAAGCCTCCACCCGGCACCCTCCGCCGCAGGTTAGGTCGCCACCCGAACTCCGCCGCCGGGTCACCAGCCACGGCCGACCGTCGCCGCTCCTCACACCAGGCAGGGCTAGCGGGTCACCGGGCCGCCCTCCGCCGGTATCGGCAGTCCCCCACGGGTCTCTCGGAGGCTATCAGAAGCTATGTTCGGCGGGCGGCGGGCAGGAGCTCCGAATCGTGCGTCCTACCTCGCCGCCATCTTGGCCACGCCCCCGTAACCTCTCCTTTAAAGGGCGTATGGTTCTGCCAATATTTATTTTTTGCACACACAGATGATAGAATAAACAACAAAATGTCGAGTTACAGTTTATAAAAGCATCAATCTGGTGTTCCTGAGGTGTAATATACTGAAAATATTTAACCTTGTCCAATGACAAGGGACACATATTACAGTGTCCACGTTTATGGAAGCCATTAGGAAGAGAAGGCATTACATGCCCAAGCTGGTTTTTATAAAGTCAAGAAAACGTGGACACAGTCTGTTGCTTTATGCTTGTGCTCCTATTGCAGATAAAACTAGGTTTAGAGGGGAGCTGGCTATTCAAATCAGGGTCTGTCTTTAGAATGTGCCAATGCTTTCTGACAATGATTTGGAAGGTATGGCTTTGTGTGTGGAAAGGGATGATAAGAGAGAATTTGCCATCCTTTTTAGTCACCTCTTTCTTGATGTTACTCACTGTATGTTTGCGTTCCCACCTTTTCACTTTATGTTTGGCAATGGGCACTGTATCAGATGGATAGCCCTTATCAAACAATCTTCTTTCTGCCTTCTCAAGTTCAGTGGAAAAATCCCTATTGTCACTGCAATTGCGCCTTATTCTTATCATTTCCCCAAAAGGGATGGAGAGTACTTGGGACCTAGAATGTGAGGAATGCGCGTGCAGCACAGAATTACAGGCCATGTTTTTCCCGTGAAGTGTAGATGCTATAATGTCATTAACAATATACAGCTTCAAGTCTAGAAAGACAATTTCACTCGGGTTTTGATCATGAGTAAACATTATGCTGCAATGATTATCATTTAGAAATACACAGAAACTTTCTAGTAAAATCTGCCCGCCTGTCCAAATCATCAACACATCGTCGAAGTATCGAGCCCAGTATACCACATGGTTCAGGAGATTCCCCGGGCACTTTTTCCAAATGTAGTTCTTCTCCAACCACCCCATGAACAGATTGGCAAATGAGGGGGAAAATTTAGAGTCCATAGCTACTCCTTGGCATTGGCAATACCACCGCCCATTGTGTAGGAAAACATTGTTGTCTCGAACTAGTCTGATCATTTCAATCAACATTTGTGTATGTTCCCACATATTGGCAGCCGGGATGCCAAACAGTATTGGCTATCCAGAATGCCTTTCTCTTGGGGTATCGAGGCATATAGGAATGATATATCCTGTGTAACAAAGCAACAATCACTAGATCAGTTAAAGTCAATCAGTTGGTGCAAGAGATGTTTGGTATCACAAATAAAAGAAGGGAGATTATTCACTAGAGGTTGCAAAGAAATATCAATATATTCGGACATGTGTTCCGTCAGGGAACATATCCCCGAAATAATCGGTCTTACAGGTGGAAGAAGGGCTTGTTTATTAATTTTGGGAAGGGCATATAAACAAGGAGCTTTTGGATGGGGCACAAACAGGTATCTAAATTTCAGATCATTGATCAGACACAGACGAAGCCAGTTCTTAAGCTTCTTCTCAATTGAGCATGTGATGCTTGGTAGTGGATTGGATGCCAACTGTATGTAAGCCGTGGTATCTGCCAGTTGTCTATCCAGTTAGTTTATGCAGTCCTGAGTGTCGATAAGGACCACATTCCCTGCCTTGTCTGCTTCTTTGATGGTAACCTGAGGTGATTTTGAAAGTGTATTTAGGGCAACTCTCTCTGATTTGGTTAGGTTGTCCCTAAAAATGTCCTGTTGGCCAGTGTTCTTATCCTCCCACTTGTACAGATCTTTGGTGACTAGACGGTGGAAAATCTCGATAGCACTGTTATTCTGAGAGATAGGCAAGAAGGTAGACTTAGGTCTCAACCCATTTACGAGTGTTAAGTCAGATTCAATATAGAGATCAGAAAAGATGTGTGGGATAGAAGGTACAGTAGATGGATCACCTTCCAAAGATAATAAAAGTTGCAGATCTTCAATGTCCTGAATAGTTTTATTACAGGGTATATGTATGTCCTTAATTGTCTGTGCAGTCTTTTTAGGGTTGAGAGCAAAAACTTGTTTTAATTTCACTTTTCGTACAAATTTGAAGAGATCCACATGCTGGTTTTGAAGCAGGACAGAAACCCAGGCCTTTCGATAGCAAATTTATTTGAGCAGGATTCAACATCATAAGAGATAGATTGACAATGGAGATGGCATCAGACTGAGCAGTGGCAACAGAGGTGGAAGGAATGGTATCCCCACAAGTATCCTAAACTGTTTGTGTCATCACTTCCTCTGTGCCCTTGAGTTTGACCTGGTAGTTACCCCCTCCGTTCTTGTGCTTAGCTGATCTATTCCTTCCTCTCCTTGTTTTTTGTGGTATTTGTGCAATTGTTGAAGTTCGCTTTCGAACCTTTGCGGTACCTCTGTACCTCCTGTAAAAAAGCTGATGATGTATTGGGATGGGAAATACCAAAGGCATTAGCACTAGTACTAGGGCCCCCACTTACTTCACTGTGAATACTAGAGATATCAGATTCGCTGTTAGAGGTAGCATCAGTAAGGTCACCTGGGGTAGTCTTAGCTGTAGGTTGACTAACCTGAATATTATCAAACCTGAGGGCAAATGTAAATATTCTCCTCTCCGTTCATGTTTTTAGTTGCCCTAGTTAACTGCTTAGAAATGGAGACAGGGACGGTCTTATACTTATTCATATAGTGTTGTGGTCTGCTGTTCTATGATTAGTCTGGTGTTGTGTTCATGTACATCAATGAGAACACTTCAGTTGTCTCCCTGAAGTCTGTATCGGATGTTTGAATTAGGTTTGTAGATTTACTCCACTCTGCAGTCCCTTGGACTGTGGATGTTACTATTGGGATTGACTTACAGCTCCCAGTTGATGTTTTTGAGGTAGCTTTCCGGTTCATTTCATAATGATCAATTTATTTTCTACCAATCTCATTTTGGCCAAGCAATCGCTGGCTTTGATACTTGCTGGCACCTGCGTTTCATGGCTTTTTAACTTTCTTACCACTTCTTTTTGTTTCGGTTTTACTTCATTGGTTTTCATGTGACTTCCCTTGGATAATTCTGCTTGCTTCCACGTTGCGTTCCTTGACACAGAACTATTTTCCTGTTGCTTTCTCTTCTGGAGCTTGTTCAATACATCGGTTATACTCTCCTTTTTTTCTTCTTTGGTCGTCCCCTATTTTGAATTAGGTGTTAACAAGCACACACGAAGTGTTTTTGGTTGTCTCATTATTTCTGTGACTAAGATTGTGTATGCACAATGTAGTCTGTTATCAAAAAAGAATATTTTCTTTGGATTACTATTTATGTTTTGTGGGAGAGGATTTTCTAATGCTTATAAGACTCATCTCAATTTACAGCTATGAAAAAGTAGTTGAATATGACAAAACACGTGTCGGCTGTCAATAATCGTTTAGATGGAATAAAAACAAATGGAATCAACTATCTGTCTGTGTGTACCTTTTGCAGATTGAAGCGGAGCCTACGTGAATCGGACCAGCGAGAGTGACGGACCTTCTTACTGTGATTGTGGTGGTGCTCTGGATATTCTTTAAATAGTTTCTAACAGCAATCTGGCTTGTTTCCAAGAAAACAATACCTTCAAGATGGCCGCAGCATGAATGTTCAATCATTACACTAATACGTTTCAGCCAGCCAAATCACATTTATTCCACTATATGCATGCACAATACCTCCATCCAGTGTACACTGAGCCCAAAATGCTTTCAGAGTACACCTTCCCTGAGAAGTACATGCGCAGTTCCCACTGCCAACTGCCACATTCTCTCAAAGAACAACAAGGTCTTCAAAACGACATCCACATGAATGCCGTTTAAAGTAACACCAACAACCAAAGGATGACCAAATTCTCTTACTACAGAAATGTGCCTTACACTGTTTAGGAAAGACGTGCATCCCTGACCCATGCTAATCTTATATCAAGACGCTGCACAGTGTTGCTGTGTTCCTGATATTTATCATAGAGAACATGACAATCATGCATGATCACTAAAGGTCTCCCTGTTTAAATGATTTGAAACCCTAGGGCTTGGTTCTAGTTTGAGGGATACCCATAGTGAGCCCCTCTTTAAGCGATGGGTCCTGCCTACCCAGGCTTTTTAAGATCACAGGTGAAAGCAGAATAATCTTTTTCTTCAAAAGGTATCTAGGCACTGTATGTGTAGAGTAAGAATATGATGGAGGCTGTGTGTATTCTTCTGCTGGGTTCAGCATTTGTGTTAACGACAATACAAATGGGTAATGTTGACCGAATCTTTGTTCTACGAGGGTGCCTACACAGGAACAATGGAACCAACTCACCCCCCTTTAGTGTTTTACTGTAGAGGAGGGGTGAAATATCTCCTTTGCAGTTTGCCTCCTGTTTCTCTGCTAGGGTACTACTAGCTCCACCGCTCTACCTTTTTAGGTCTCGCCTGAGCCAGCGCATGCGCTGGCCTGGCGAAACTTTTAGTAAGGGCTTCAAAAAATGCTACCATGGCAGGCCTACAGCTTGCGTGCATGTGCACGGGCGTACGCTTACGAGCAGGGGCGCCATATGGCTTTCCTCGTCATGCTCATTAAGCGCATGGCTCGCCACGCTTGATCGCGATCACTTCCACTTTCGCGGCCCCGCACGGCTTGAATGGACACCTTCCTCATTACTTTCGCGGCCAATGCTTGTTTTCTGGTGTCTCTCAGCTGAAATTGCACCTGCTTCAACATTAGTCAATGGGAATAATAGAGTCCCCCATTTATCTTTCAGAATCTCCCGTTCTCCAATATCATGTCAAAATGTTGACATGTATGGTTTTAAGAATGTACAGGCTTGCAGGACTGCACCAATCCACTCATATGGACAGCTAGGTGTTTACCCCGACACTCTTCAAAGTTGCTGCCGTTGACACGCGATATTAGCTATATATTCCACAGTTCTCTCGTAGAGAGAATTTCACTCCGTGTTTTCAGTCCCTCCCTTGCCCTCTCCCCTCCCCTCCAGTCTGCCTTTTACTCCTCCTCCCCTCTAAGCATGACTTCTTCACAACAAGCGCTCTTTTCCAGGGATTGCATCACCCCAGGACTATGTGAACTCCAGCCTGATACCGCGGACCTCCTGCTGTATAGAAGAGCTGCCCTTTTGGGCCTGGGCGCCTGTGGAGTTATACTACGGACTGCAGACTGGAGCTGCAGGCCCCCTGGGCTCGTGAGAGATGCGCGTGGGGTATTACGTGAGCTGCCCAGATGGCATGAGAACCTAAAGCAGAGTCTGCTGCAGACCAGCAGAATTGCCTCGTATTGTACCCTTTAAGTGCAAGGAGCGAGCCCACCAAGGGGATTCCCTGGAAAAAAAAAAATCGGAATATCCGTTTAAAAGTTTTCTTTTTATTTTATTTGTTATTTATTTAGTGCATTTTTATAAAGCGTGGACATTACCCGAAGGTGTCAGAGCGCTGTAAAGTGGTGCTTTTGGGCGCTGCATTAGAAGTACAGGAAACTTCCGCGCTTGAGTTGCGCAGAGATTATGCTCATTACGGGAACAATACAAAACAGTCTTGGGAACGCCAGTGTAAAGTTATTTCACGCTCAGTACATGCTCATCACAGGCATCAGCAGCTAAGGGGCGACGCACAAAACAGGTTCCATACGGGCACCAGCAGTTAGTGCTTCCTTTAAGCAGGCAAGAATCCCCCTGAGGCAGTAACATTCCCTCCACAGGAGTCTCTCAGTAATTTGGTGCAACTCTGCATCTATGCGAGAGAGTAACTACTTCTGGTAATAACAGGCCCAGCAAAAAACAAGGCTATGTGCGGAGAGCCATCCTCGTCAAGAGCGCGTACACACAGCCACAGGCGATTGCATAACCCTGCCCCCAACAGGCAGCGTGCAGCCCTCTCCAGGGCGCAGGCTGCGACTCTAGTAAATATAGATACCTCCAGAGACCTCAGCATACAGGCCCACGCAGGTTCCCCGCCACACTGGAGGGCATGGAGTCTTTTGTGCAGTTTTAACTCCGCCATCTCACGTGTGTAGCCACTCTCAGCGTTAAGGCTCATGCTCTGTGTGTAACCACCGCCATGGTTCAGACGTAGGTTTGTGATCAAACCGCTACAAACCTGTGTGCACCACTATACAAATGCAAGCTACCTCCTGAGATCACCTATGCCTCACTACAGATATTTCCCTGCAGCCACTCCCTAGACTGAATGCTCATTGATTGGAGTGACTTATTGACTCCCAAAAGCCTTGGGTCCATCTTGAGGGGCAGAATCATTTTTCAGTGAACTTATTTGTAGACGGGTAAATACATTTTGTAAATAATTTCATAAACGGACAGACTTTTCTGTATTATTACTCTTAATTCACCATTCATCTATTGAAGGATCGCTCACAAAGCTGTGGATCTATGAAGTAAGGACCACAGTCTTTGGCGTCTGGCTGCCAGCCAGCCCGTGTACCTTTTCCTTAAGCTGATGTTGCTTATAGCTGTTTTTAGATTTTTTTGATTCTACGTCACCTTTTTGTACAGGAGGCCACTGACTACTGCCACCTGGCAACTGAAAGCAAAAGCAGCTAAACCCCAGGTGACTACCCACTGATTACATATAAGAGAGTTTCACTGTACTTTTGGAATATGTGAACTTCAAAATGACAACACAGGCTTGTGGCACATGAGGGACAGTGTAGTGCGTGAACAGCAGCATGACTGCTGCTGCCTGTGAGAGGTTGACCCGTGGCATTATTAGAGTTTTGTACAATACCTGAACTGCACTTTAAACCAGTGGTCCACCCGATGTCTGTAAAAGTTGCTCCCTTGGGATATGAGGGGCCTGCACAGTATGTTAACTGCGGCCTAATGCTCCGGGCCATCAGCGGTTAGTGGGAGAGGCATCCCTGGGCCTGCGATAAGTTATATGTGGGCCGGTTTCTCCCCAGTCAGTCTGCTTACCTGTCTGCCCATCTGCGCTGTATGTGTGTCGCAATCTGTATGTATGTGCCAGTCTGTAGAGTATGTGTTTGTACAAGACTGCACACTTGTGGACCAGTCTGCACAGCAGTTCTGCTGGTTTGTACATGCAGGCCCCAGTCTGTTTAGTTGAAGTGCCAGACTGTTTTAATTGCGTCAACTTCAGCTTTATAACGAAATCAGAAGGAATATCTCACCCCAGCATTGGCATACCCAATAGGTCTCGCTTTTGGGACCTTATAAGTATTTAGTTATTCAGCACAATAGCCTTGGTGCAACAACATCAACTGTTGCATGGGTAAACACTTAAAAGGTCCCAAAAGTGAGACCTATTGGCTATGCCAATGCTTGTTTAGTATGCCAAACAAAAGATTGACCTTCTTGTGTAGACTACAATACACGTAGACCTCTGAAGAGGTCAATCCAGTCCAGGAAGAGTGTCCTATTGAACTTCCATCTGGCATGCCCAGATCAGACACTGATCATGCATGCTTTGATTGAAGACTTTATCTTGTTCCACCAAACTTAGGGAAAAGAAATAAAGGACATTTGATGAAACGCAGAGAATCTCTCCGTTCCAAGAATTTCAGTTCTATTTAATTTTACAAAAGGAAAAAAAAACGAATCATACAGTGTTCTCTTGCAGAAACACCATAAAGGAATCACTGCATTGAGTGAGGCAATGAGCAGATAATCAACAAACGGGAAATTAAAGGTACAGAAAAGCCCTTTTCATGCCTGCCTTATGACCAGATACTCTTTAGAGCTCATACTGACCTATTCCTATGGAATAATTGTTACTGGGTAAAAACGTCTGCTTTAAGGAGACAAACTTTCAGGTTCCAGGAACGTATCTTGACGCCACTTGACATGGCCTTGAGGGACCAGAGAGGTGCAGAAAGGGACAGGGGAAGACAATGAAAGCGGGGGATGGAGAGAGAGAATAGAGAAACGTTTAGCAGAATTAGCACCATATGCACATGACTCTTTCCTCTCTGTCCCCTAGTGGTTGCCAGAGGAAAAAAATAATAATATCAAAAACCCATCATGAGGTATATACTTCCTTTTTTGGTAGAAAACAGTACTCGGGGTTCAACCAGAGCTTAAGCTATTAGTCTGATTTGGCAGCAGAAACTTCCACTTTCTAATGACAATTAAGTGGGACTTATCTTTTACCAATCGTCTGATAGGAAACAATTTCCAGTTCGAAACCTGGATTTGCTCACACTTGTTTGGCAGGAATCCATAGCATACATAATTGGTGGCACGCGGCATGCTAAGGTCCGGATCACGAGAGCCGAGAGCCGAGGTAACTGGGTACAGTAAACTAGCACTCTGATTTACCGTTATGGGCTAGTTAGTCCGCTCACAGAATTCAGAATATCACTTCATTACAAGTATTTTCTGTGCCCAGAGTAATCAGAAATACCGGGCGCAATTGTATTTGTAGAGGAACCAGGTGAGGGCTGTACATGACACCACCATATATGTCTGCAACAATAGGACTCATAGCCCTAAAAGGTATGTGCAAAATGTAAATGGCACGAGTGATGCTCACGTTTTAAGAAAAGGTATATGTCGACATGAAATTAGAAATAAAACGTAAATAGGTGTACTCAAGGCTGAAATAAAATAGTAGTTGTATCTGAGATTGGCTTTGCCAAAATTTGAAAGGTGTTACTTTTCTCAGTGCAGGTAACTTCTCAAAGAAAGTTTTGCACCACTACCGGCTCCGGTAAAACGTCCAAAGGGAAAAACATCCTCAACAAGCCAGTGCTACTGATGATTCCACAGTACCAACAGTGTCCATCACTACACCGACTACCACTGCCAATGTCACCTCAAGGACATTGGCACCACTCAATCTAAAATGACCATACCAAATAGAGAAATGACAGACTGTCACTGGCATTGTCACCACTGCCCAACTTCATACAGAGGATAAACTACAGCCACAGTCTCTAATACTAGACTAATTTTGCCACTGCCAGCACCCATTACTCAAAGCGTAAGAGATGTGCCCATTCAGGAAGGGGATGAGGAGGTTGAAGGTAAGGGCATGCCAATGGCATATGAAGGGGAGCCCAACTGCAGAGGAAGCTATGCAGTCTATGCCAGATAGCTTTCCTCCACCTGTGACTACCACCACCAGTACTGTGGCCCATCATTAGAATTAATTTTTTTAGAAGGGCTGCTATGATGGAGTCGAGTCATGAGGCACGGAGTACAAAAAACAGGGAATCCACAGAGGACGTTGCAGCAGTAGAAAATTGAATGCAGTCAAAATGTGACTATTAAACATCTCGGGAGGGTTGAGATCCAAAAGCGTTGTACCAGTACACATCATGGCATTGAAATATGATGTGGCTTAAGATTGGCCCAAAGGCAATGCATACTTGATCATGCAGAACAAAGGGCAAATAGACAAGTCATATGTCGCTTGGCGCATACTGTGCACTATTACATAAACGTAGTTGCTGAAGGATGTGTCTATGTTGCAGTCCCTGAAGGAATACACATATTCTCTGTAACAAGCACAGTTTAGGCAGTTATACACTTCAGTGATGCATCCTGCAGTTCAACAGCAATTCTTCCCACTACACATCTCCAATACCTCTTCTCAACAAGTCTCTCACAGCCGAGCGCGATGTTTGCCTGTACCACTCAATCAGACTTTTCTGTTCCACTTGCCAAAAAGTTCACGTTAGAATCTGAATTGTGCATAAACATATTTTGTATCATCTGATGTGTGCTACTTTATTGCTGCTCTTAGTTTTTTTTCATACATTTTTGTGTGCTGGTGTTGAACTACATCGAACAAGTTTGCTTTTTTTTCTAAGAATGTGTGCCATAGTATGTTATTGTAAGGTTTATGTTTACCTTATCACATCACCGTTAAAGGACTTTTTTTGGATACAAATTTGTAAAAATATAAATCTTTCATCACATACAGTAAGTAGATGTGCTCTTTAAAAAACAAATAAATGTTATAAATAATAAATTAAAAATAATGATTCATATGGTAGTCTCTGATTTTTACTACACTGACATACTGTTGCCCTCCTCATACATGTGGCTCTGAATCTTCATCATTATCTACTGGTTCTTCATTGGAATAACCCACTATCTTCCATGGGCGTAGAGCCAAATGTTGTGGAGCATGCAGGACAAAAGAGTAATTCTGCAACCTTTTTCTGGTGCATAAGCTAATGCACCACCCAAATGCATAGGAAACGGAAGTGTGCCTTGAGTAGTCAAAATGCACACTCGATTGTATTGTGGCTGTGTGCTTCATTATATGCCCTTGTTGCTGGTGTGATGGAGTGGAGTCATGAGCCATGGTTGGAGTGGATATCCACACACACCTCAAGGGTTTGCAACATATAGTTAGGCTATATGATAACACAATGTAAATGGGTTCTTCTGATTAATGAACAATGTGCTGCGTTTTCCAAATAAATCAACGTTTATGTTGTGATTTTTGATATGTTAAAAGAGTACCATCATGAATTACTGTTGTGTTCCTTACATTCATTTGGTGAGATTATTAAACAACATCATTTTAAACACTAAGGCCAAGTAACTTTCCCTACTGGTGTTTGTAGGGCTACAGACAGGAATGCTGAAAGGGGAATAAAGGGGAGCGGGTTTAACAGACATATGTTCGCACCCATAAGGCAGGTCTTTCTTGGGTGCTACGTTTCCATAGGGTACGGAATTCTGCTTTTCCAAAGGATTCTTGACTCGCGGGTTGCTCCAGGTAATCATGTACAGAAATGTATCAAATGTATGGTGTGTTTTCTATTTTTGGTATATATGTTCAGTTGCCTTTGTCGGTATTAGGCTTATGTATGTACAATGAATTGCCCCTAAAACATTATGACTGTCCTACCGATGAAAAAAAGTGCTGTAGCGGCACTAACCATGAGTGATCAAGACGGAAAGTGGATTGGTGAGGTACTAATGTGAGCAATGCATCCATCACCTTCCTGAGAACCTTGCAGGTAGCTGTGAAAGGCCAACTGGTCTCTGGTCTTCACCTGTTACAGAAAATGTGGGGCATCCAGCAGTTCCGAGAGGGGGTGGGGTTACTGCTGTGCTGATAGCAACGTTTGATTCCAATGCCGCCCTAGGATAGACAGAATGTGGCTGGTGGCGGCCATGTCCTGCCTGTATATCTTTAAAATATATATTTAGCTTATCTTTAAAGAGTCTCGGTATGAACTAGGTATTCTATGCCCTCTCCTGCACCTTCTGCTTGCTATGCCTCGTTGGTGCTGTTCCCCTTCCTTCTTCTTCAGGGTTAAGGTCTGTGAAATACGTGCTTGTTCCATGGTTACAGAAACGCGTGGCTATGCGGCTGTGCTCCTTTTGTAGATCTGTGGCTAATTTGAGTCACCATATTACTTTAAATGGGCAGGCACTTCTTCAAGTTAAAAAGGAGAAGACCAGCACTTCACAGCACTACCGCAAAACATTTAATGAGAGTACAGACATTTCTCACAAGCAAACAGGTGCTCTGAATAGTGAGTACTAGCACTTTCTTGTTTCCATTTAAAGCACTAGGTCTTGTGTGAGTACTGCTTTACTAACACCAGTGCTTGTACCCTGGAAAGGAGAAAACAACTGGAGCAAATCCCCCATGTGGAAATGGTTACCGTACAACTCCTAATTGCAGTTTCTTTCTTTCCGCATGCGCTTTTACCACATGGTAAATCCGGGTGTGTCGCCACAAGCGAATGCACTGCGTGCGGTTTTACAGATCGCTATTCTGCATCGGATTAAACCGTGAACATTATCGGACTGAGTGATAATCTGACTCCTGCGCGAGTCATCACTGGGGCCTGATACTTTTAAGTCATTTTAACATCAGCTCATGTTGTGCTGCCGTGAAGCAAACTGTACACATTTGTTCCAACTGTTTTCCCATGAAGCTGAAAGGCTACTCGTAAATCACACAGGCGGTTTTAATATAATATTTTGTCACCACCACATCAAAGAATGGAAAACACGGGACTGGCACAGGCTGCACTCTAGGGACGGGGGGGTGGGGGGGGGGAGGGGGGTCGTCGCTGGTTCTACAAAGGGGCAGCTGACCGACTATACGGGGCGAACTGTGGTGGTCACAAGCGGACTGTAGCCATGCCTGGCCTGCTTGGGTGTGAACACCCGCTCCAGTCCTCGCAGAGAGCATGCGCAGTCGCGGTACAGGCACGGCCCTGCTGCCGGATACGGAATGCCCAGACAGGATATGCATTAGAGTGAGGCTTCCAGGGAAACAATGGTGCCAAGTGAGCCACGCCAGAGGGCACGGGGGCAGGGAGCGGCAGAAACAGCCTTCTCCTGAACATCACTACGCAACGCGATTATTCTTTGCGCGCTGACATTTACTTTGGCAGAAACGCCCCAGGCAGGCGGTTCAGCCGTGCGCTGAGCAGGTACTTGAAGTGAATTACAGGCTCCACGGGAACCGTGGAGAGAACCGTGCACTTGAATTCAAGCAGCCTCCTGTGTTACAGCCACGGTGCACGATATCAAGAGGTCCGCGACAAAACAGAATGCATACCGGGCATCCCTCCCTTATGCAGCGGCTCAGGGAGGACACAGGCAGGTGAAAGAGTCCACAGGACAGGGCAGGTTAAGTCCATGGGACAGGGGCAGGTGAAAGAGTCCACACGACATAGGCCGGTGGAAGAGCGCATAGGACACATGCAGGTGAAAGAGTCGACAGGGTTGAGTCCATGGGACACAGACAGGTGAAAGAGCCTACAGGACAAGGCAGGTTAAGTCCATGGGACACAGACAGGTGAAAGAGCCCACAGAACAAGGCAGGTTAAGTCCATGGGACACCACACGACATAGGCCGGTGGAAGAGCGCCTAGGACACATGCAGGTGAAAGTCGACAGGGTAAGGCAGGTTGAGTCCATGGGACACAGGGCCGTTAGTTTTTTGGGAGCGGATTCAACAGGACACACAGGCAAGGGGATTCCAAAAGACACAAAGGTGTGGAGCACACACCACTTAGGCAGGTGAAGGTGCCCATAGGACACAGGCACTTTTGTTTAATGAGCTATATACATCTGCTACGCTCATTCTTTGAATGTGATAAAAAAAAAAAAATTATGCATGATAATTTCAAGTGCCAACAGGTGACCGCTTCACTTACTCAGTCAATAAATAGAACACTGAAAAGATAAATGGGAAAGGACCCAAGCTTGGTAAGAAACACAGCCACTGGCATCTTTAAAATGTTTGCGTCCGCCTTTACATGCGGGCCAATAGTTTATAATAGGAAAAACATTGTTACTGACAGTGCTGGACTGTAATGTGATTAACTTAAAACACGTTTGGATCCATTGAACACGCCATACAACAATGGTTTGCAAGTTCCATAACTTAATATGGAGTGGAGGACACCCAAGAGTGGCACTAAAAGTGCTGCAGCGCAATCAATACAATGGGGGGGGGGGGAGGGGGGGGGGAAGGTCTTCTCTGCGAGACATATGGGCATACTATTGGGCAGCACTCCTCATAGCAATTAATAACTGGTGCCATGCACCAGGTGACCACCCCACCTACATGCTTAAGCGTACACAGTTCCAGAATATATCCTACCTACACTACTTATATGGTGGAGGTGGACATAGAAAACTGCTACCTGCAACCCAAATAGATAGAGACGCCTGGGCAAAATCGAGGAAATACATGAGATAGGACGGAAGGGTCACTCGACAGACTCCCTTGTGGGTGGGGTCCTTTCTGAAGAGATAGGGAAATTGGAAGTGTTTATTGCCTAGGATACGATTGGGATAACCAAGTTAGGGGATATTATATAGGGAGGGACTTTGATTTCATCCGCCTCCCTGCAGAAGGAATACAAGCTGAGCAAGCCACAATACTTTAAATACATACAACGTAACCATGCATGGGGGGCAGAGAGGTTAGACGTGGCGGAAATCCCTCAGTATGCCCCACTAGATGAGAGATTGCTCCAAGGAGAAATAGAGGCTAAGGCAGTGTCCTGCACCTACAAACCATCGACAATAACGCATCTGATAACTTGGTAAAACTAAGGGTCAGGTGAGACCTGGAGATTGGTGAAATGGAAGACAGACTGGGAGGCGGCCCTAATGAGAGAGGTAGTGATTAAAACCAGGCTCGGAGGGATCCAATGTAAGGTTTTATTTTGAGTATACTATGATAGGGCCAGTTAATATTGAATGGGCAGAGCAGAATCCAACTTGCCTCAGATGTGGGGCGAAGGGGGGCTCATTCCCTCACACCTTATGGAGCGGCACCAAAATACAATCATATAGGAATTACGTCTTAAGGGCGCTGAATAAGATACTAGCAACAACTAACCCTATGGACTCCAAATATATCCCTCTAGGTGTACCGAAGGCGGTCGACATTCCCCGCTTTAAGCTCCTATTCTGTAATCTAGGCCTCATAGTGGCAAAGAGAGATGTGGCCATGTACTTTGGTGCCACAGAGATACCAACCATTCGGGGATGGAAACAGGAATGGATCTTTACATGGCAGCAGGAAAAATTACCTATAAAGTTAGAGGATGCCCGAGGAAATTCTAAAAAATATGGGGTTCATGGAAGGAATATTATGATATAGACCTGGGAGAAGAGTGGGGGGGGCTTCATTCACATTGACATTGCCTGATAATACAATTCGGAAGTCATGATATGTTTATATCGATTATGTAGTTGCCGTGCACCATTTAAGTTCTGTACTCAGATGAACATACACCTAAAGTATTTCTACTCCAATGCAGCTACGTTTGGAGGGGCGCTGTTGAGCAGCTGGTGTTGTTTGTTTCAACATCCAATACCATTTTTATTTTTTTTAAACACAATGGTTTGTAAGTGAACATTACCGGTACCAGAAACAGTGCCTGTAATGGCCAGGCTGTCCCAGGGCAAGAGCTCCGCCGGTAACTCCGGGTACTGGTACTGCCTCTGCCTATTACAAGTGTATCAGACCTGCGCTAGCGCGCTGATAATAACATTTAACGCAGGGCCGCCGCATTCAGATGCGCTCCTCTCTGGCGGCTCCAGGGGCTCTTAAAGTGCGGCTCAGTTTGGCAGTCTAGTACATGCCTGGCATGGTGACATACCACCTACCCCGGCACCTTTGGCCACATGCCACGGTGGGTTCCTAAAGTAAATATTTCCATTTCCAGGACTGCCGGTCAAGAAGGAAAACAATTTAGCTGACTGGAGAGAAGTGTATACGACACATAAGAGACCAGTCCAACAGTGACTTCCGGCATTGGGTGTGGCAGCCCACTGGCACCGGAAGCAATACAGCCACATTCTCATCTCCTGGCTACACCGTCAGTTGCGGATTACTAAATAGGCAAAGTGGGCACCGGCCTATTGGCTCCGCAACAACAGATCAAAATAATATTGATTTGATCTTGAAAGAAAATTACAATCACGGTTTCTTAAATATTGTTTCCAAAAGATAGAAAAAGATGAATCAACTCAAAGAAACAAAGTTTACATTAAAGACTCTATAGAGAAAATACTGTATTACATAAATCAGAGACATCCGATTCACATTACAGTTTGTCTTAAAAAAACTCGTCTTCTGGCTACTGTCAGTTTGTAAAAAAAAAAAAAATCAGACGCTTTGGTTATTAGGAGATAATTTCCGTGGGGGGTAGGGGAAAAGAATTTCGGCATCTGCCTATGGGCATCCACAGGCTTTAAGCCGGCACCGTCACGTGAAGGTCCGATAAGGACAGCGCGATGTGACCCTGTCCACTGACGGCCGAGTACCTGGCCTGCTCCCACTACCCACCCACCTTAAATACTGCCCCCCCCCCACCTAGGTACAGGACAGGAGCCAAGACCCAAAGCGGACGACGGACCTCGCGGCGCTGTGGAGCTTGCCGTCAAACTGCACTTGGGGTTTCTGAAGGTTAACATTAGATACAAAATCCATTTTTTATTTCTGTCTCACATATTTTCAGATAAATAAGAATGGTGAAAAGAAAGGCGATAATGTGCGGATTTACGGTGGTAAAAGGAGCCCCGTGGTAAGAGGTACAACACCCACCGCCTGCACCTTGTAGGAACACTATATGGACAGCAAATGTCCGTCTCTGCCTAGCTGCAGCGCCAACATTCCTGTCACACTCCAAACCCGGCCAGCAATCACCTAGCAGTCTGTCTTTTAGAGAGGGCGCAGCGCCATCGTGTGTCCGATCATAGCGCAGCCATTTCCAACAGACGAACAGCAGTGCCGAATTAATGCAACGTGGCTTTAACTGTGATTTACGAGATTACGACAGCCTGTACATGTTCTCTACCAAGAACAAGCAGCGTGCCACATCACAAGATGAGGACGTAACATTAAGGGGGGTCCCTAAGCCAAGGGCGGGCAACACAGTACAAAGGCATACTATACTGTAGGTCTAGTCACACTTAAAGCCATGCCAACGGCACAGCTTAATAGTAATATACGACCAATAACGTGTTTGTAAAGCGCTTCGTACAGTACTTATGCTATCTCTATGCGCTGTGAATAACAGGTGGTAAAACCATCCACTTTAATGGACCTTGGAAGGCGGAGTTGCCTGGCATAATTCAAACTCGTGACTTGCAGCTCACCCCCGTATTTCCGCAAACAGGGTTTAAACTAGGCCTGGGCGAAAATTTCGCTCCGTTCGCGGAAATTGCGATAATTTGACATTTTCGCGTTCTGCGGAGAGCGCGAAAATGTCAAAATTTCCGGTTTCCGCAGCTTGGCGATAATTTGTTTCTTGCTCGCGCTGTAAATTAATACATTCTCGCGCGCGCGCGATCGCCTTACCTGAATCCCTGCGTTCGCCGACAAGTTTTCTTGATCCGGTCGCGTTCTCCATGAGATGTATTGTTTTTAGCCATTTGCGCTGTCTCGCGACAGTTCGCGCCCGCAGTGACGTCATGCGTCGCGCGATCACGTCTTTCTTCTCGCGATCATGCACCGCGAGACAACTCAAAACAAGATGGCCGCGCCCGCAAGCAACCACATGGGTAAGTTGGCGACCCGCAACCATGCAGAAAATCTCGCGAACATGCCGGAAAAAAACTTCCGCATCTTCGCGATATTTCCGCTTGTTTGCGATAATTTTAAACATTTTCGCGATAATTTGCGAAAGTTAATTTCGCAAATTCCGCCCACCCCTAGTTTAAACCTATTGAGCCATGCCATACACATAAATGGAGATTAGAATTACTGCCGTTTCAGAATTGATCATTTAGGTATATTTTCTATCCCAAAACAAGCTCTAAAAGATGGGAGGGCGACATCAGAGCCTGGTTGGAGATGGGTGCTTTACGTTACGGGCTCCCTGGATTTATATCAATCACTCTAACTCCTGCTGCCCGGAATCACACATTCGGGGGAACCAGTAACTTTTGGGGGGAGGGGTGAAAGGGGGGTGGAGTTAAGGGGAGCTACAGGTGGAACTCTGAGGTTCACCTAAGAAATTACTGGTGGGTGCTGGATATGTCCAGTAATTCTGATTCAGCGGGTGAAGTGCATTACAAAAGTATGGGAAGAGCCAGTGGCGTCACTAGGGTTGGTGTCACCCGGTGCGGGTAACTCATGGTGTCACCCCCTCATGACTTACCACATGGACCTCCTCCGCTCCGAGTCCGCCAGTGGACACAGTTGACAAATAACGGGACCATAGTGAGAATGCCAATAGAGACGCATCTGGTTGATTGCCTGTTGTGAGATGGATAAGTTCGTACACCTGTTGTTATTTTTGGCTAAGAGAAGGGTTGCAATTACCTGGATGGTTCAGGCTGGTCCCAGTATGGAAAGATGGGCGAAGGATGTGATTGAATGGGCTGTGGCAGATGAGGCGCACCTAACAAAATGTAGCCGTGATGAGAAGGCAGAGAGGGACTTGGGAGTATGGGGGGTAACTTCGTAGACCTGAGGGGCTCACAGGTACTCTCCTCAGATGACAAAGTGAAATCTAATGATACAGATGCCTGGTGACTTATTCCGTACTTTTGACCTGGGAGTAATACTCCAGTGTTATTATATGAGAAGAGCTGTAATGACCTGCTTCTCTATGTCAAATGGTTGGAGATGGCTTTTGTTTCTGTATTTGTAACTGGTATTTTGATAAAAACCAATAAAAGATGTCTATAGAAAAAATGCATCACAAGCATCCATAATAACACAGTAAACTCTACCATAGGCACCTTTAGTACAGGAAACTCAGGTTGATCAAATGCGCTCATTCCAGGATTTATCTAACATGTGGACTCCCAAATCGGGAGGCTTATAGGTAAACATCTTACATGTGCACTTGTGGAAAGGCTTTTCAAGTTTTAGGTTTCAATAATAACGTGTACTATGCATTCTTACACATGATTCTACATGTATAGACATATTGACATAATTGCAATTGAAACTAATTTCTTCTGATGTCTGGAAATGAAGTTATTAATGTGGTTTAGATAGGCCACATATCTGTTTAAGCTTCCATTTTGAACGAAATGTCTGCCATCTCTGTCACGCACTCCTGCAGATATGTCAACCCTCCCGATTCAGGTGGGAGACTACCGATTTCAAGGCTAGTCTCCCGCCTCCCGAATCAAGCATCCAGAAACCAGATTCCTCGGCGTTTCAGCTGACAGGGCTTGGTATTGTATAACGTGCTAATTCTTCCAGCAATAGTCAGTGGCGATGCAGGGGCACTAGAAGGGGTGAAAAACCATCAAAGCCCCATTAACAAACGAATGGTCTTTTAAAGACCTGTGAAGTACTCGGATGCGGCTGCCACACACGAGGGGGGATTGGTGTATGCACTGCCAGGCAGCAACCTGCCAGGCCAGTGCACAACACTTGCATCACCCTCTCTCTGCCTGCCATTGCGCTCCATGCTTCTGAAAGGTAAGAATAAAACGTACATTTGCGTTCCAAATTTGCGATCCTGCAGCAGCTCACTTCCAAAGCCCATATATGACAGTAACCCAATTCAAGGCCACATTCTCCCGATTTTTTCCCAAAAACTCCCACTTTGCTCTTCTGAAATGTTGGCATGTATGCACTCCTGGTCCCCCCCTGCACATATCATCTCCCCACAGGCTTCACAGAGTACAGCCAAACTGATATTAGAAAAGTTTATTTCCAGTGCAGGAGCTGTCCTGCTCACTCGGAATCACCCAGGAACGACGTGCTCGTGGCGGTATACAGACCTTCCGCCAGGCTGAGCTCCAGAGGTGAGACCCTTTGTGTTTTCTTACCCTCATAGGGTGCCTACAGTCGTGGCAGGCCCGGCTCCAGGAATTTTTATTTGGGTGGGCCAAGGGTGCATTTGGGTGGGCCACTGCGGGCTCGATTTGTCGCATATGCAGCGTGCGACCTACTTTGTTTATGTATTTAAGCTCCCTCGAGCGATTGGGGCTGACGAGCCTTGGTTCCGCACCTGCGCGCCGTGAGAGGTATTTTACCTTTAATATTTTGGCAGTCTACTTGGCACCCCACATACCTACCTGCTCCCTGCTGACGAGAGGCAATTACCTCGAAACACGTGTCCAGGGATGGCATTATAGTGACATACTCGTGGCATAGGCGTACTCACCGTTGCTACTACATTATCCAGAGTTCTATGGGGCTATTTGCTGGTATGACGAGCAGTGTGCGACCTACTTTGTTTATGTATTTAAGCTCCCTCGAGCGATTTGGGCTGACGAGCCTTGGTTCCGCACCTGCGCGCCCTGAGAGGTATTTTACCTTTAATATTTTGGCAGTCTACTTGGCACCCCACATACCTACCTGCTCCCTGCTGACGAGAGGCAATTACCTCGAAACACGTGTCCAGGGATGGCATTATAGTGACATACTCGAGGCATAGGCGTACTCACCGTTGCTACTACATTATCCAGAGTTCTATGGGGCTATTTGCTGGTATGACGAGCAGTGTGCGACCTACTTTGTTTATGTATTTAAGCTCCCTCGAGCGATTTGGGCTGACGAGCCTTGGTTCCGCACCTGCGCTCCGTGAGAGGTATTTTACCTTTAATATTTTGGCAGTCTACTTGGCACCCCACATACCTACCTGCTCCCTGCTGACGAGAGGCAATTACCTCGAAACACGTGTCCAGGGATGGCATTATAGTGACATACTCGTGGCATAGGCGTACTCACCGTTGCTACTACTTTATCCAGAGTTCTATGGGGCTATTTGCTGGTATGACGAGCAGTGTGCGACCTACTTTGTTTATGTATTTAAGCTCCCTCGAGCGATTTGGGCTGATGAGCCTTGGTTCCGCACCTGCGCGCCCAGAGAGGTATTTTACCTTTAATATTTTGGCAGTCTACTTGGCACCCCACATACCTACCTGCTCCCTGCTGACGAGAGGCAATTACCTCGAAACACGTGTCCAGGGATGGCATTATAGTGACATACTCGTGGCATAGGCGTACTCACCGTTGCTACTACATTATCCAGAGTTCTATGGGGCTATTTGCTGGTATGACGAGCAGTGTGCGACCTACTTGTTTATGTATTTAAGCTCCCTCGAGCGATTTGGGCTGACGAGCCTTGGTTCCGCACCTGCGCTCCGTGAGAGGTATTTTACCTTTAATATTTTGGCAGTCTACTTGGCACCCCACATACCTACCTGCTCCCTGCTGACGAGAGGCAATTACCTCGAAACACGTGTCCAGGGATGGCATTATAGTGACATACTCGTGGCATATGCGTGCTCACCGTTGCTACTACTTTATCCAGAGTTCTATGGGGCTATTTGCTGGTATGACGAGCAGTGTGCGACCTACTTTGTTTATGTATTTAAGCTCCCTCGAGCGATTTGGGCTGACGAGCCTTGGTTCCGCACCTGCGCGCCGTGAGAGGTATTTTACCTTTAATATTTTGGCAGTCTACTTGGCACCCCACATACCTACCTGCTCCCTGCTGACGAGAGGCAATTACCTCGAAACACATGTCCAGGGATGGCATTATAGTGACATACTCGTGGCATAGGCGTACTCACCGTTGCTACTACATTATCCAGAGTTCTATGGGGCTATTTGCTGGTATGACGAGCAGTGTGCGACCTACTTTGTTTATGTATTTAAGCTCCCTCGAGCGATTTGGGCTGACGAGCCTTGGTTCCGCACCTGCGCGCCGTGAGAGGTATTTTACCTTTAATATTTTGGCAGTCTACTTGGCACCCCACATACCTACCTGCTCCCTGCTGACGAGAGGCAATTACCTCAAAACAGGTGTCCAGGGATGGCATTATAGTGACATACTCGTGGCATAGGCGTACTCACCGTTGCTACTACATTATCCAGAGTTCTATGGGGCTATTTGCTGGTATGACGAGCAGTGTGCGACCTACTTTGTTTATGTATTTAAGCTCCCTCGAGCGATTTGGGCTGACGAGCCTTGGTTCCGCACCTGCGCGCCGTGAGAGGTATTTTACCTTTAATATTTTGGCAGTCTACTTGGCACCCCACATACCTACCTGCTCCCTGCTGACGAGAGGCAATTACCTCGAAACACGTGTCCAGGAATGGCATTATAGTGACATACTCGTGGCATAGGCGTACTCACCGTTGCTACTACATTATCCAGAGTTCTATGGGGCTATTTGCTGGTATGACGAGCAGTGTGCGACCTACTTTGTTTATGTCCCCATTAACAAACGAATGGTCTTTTAAAGACCTGTGAAGTACTCGTATGCGGCTGCCACACACGAGGGGGGGTTGGTGTATGCACTGCCAGGCAGCAACCTGCCAGGCCAGTGCACAACACTTGCATCACCCTCTCTCTGCCTGCCATTGCGCTCCATGCTTCTGAAAGGTAAGAATAAAACGTACATTTGCGTTTCAAATTTGCGATCCTGCAGCAGCTCACTTCCAAAGCCCATATATGGCAGTAACCCAATTCAAGGCCACATTCTCCCGATTTTTTCCCAAAAACTCCCACTTTGCTCTTCTGAAATGTTGGCATGTATGCACTCCTGGTCCCCCCCTGCACATATCATCTCCCCACAGGCTTCACAGAGTACAGCCAAACTGATATTAGAAAAGTTTATTTCCAGTGCAGGAGCTGTCCTGCTCACTCGGAATCACCCAGGAACGACGTGCTCGTGGCGGCATACAGACCTTCCGCCAGGCTGATCTCCAGAGGTGAGATCCTTTTTGTTTTCTTACCCTCATAGGGTGCCTACAGTCGTGGCAGGCCCGGCTCCAGGAATTTTTATTTGGGTGGGCCAAGGGTGCATTTGGGTGGGTCACTGCGGGCTCGATTTGTCGCATATATGTCTAGACAGGCCTGCTTCAGGGCCCTCCTTTATCTCTTCTTAGTCTTACAAGGCCCAGTAAAACACACTCTTTTCCAAATCTCTTTCTAAATATTATCACTCTCAAAAAGTTTTTTTTCCATGTAATGTCCCTTTGATGGGAAGAGGAGGTTTCTGAGGTGGGAGTATCAGGCAAGTGACACTTCTCAGGCTCCCTTTCTGCAAGCCTTCAGTGAGAATCCCTCTTCATTACTACCTCCACCTGACCCCGGACTCAGCAACGCACTCCCTTACAGGCTTGATTATCCACTACTCCTCTCCAGTGCACCTTATCTCACAGCTGACCTTGGGCCCCAGCCCCATATCAGGCACCATCGGGCTCCACTTTCATTTTTCCCTCTAAAAACATTAGTAAAATCACCTTCAAACGTAAAACATTGAATATAGCGGTAAATATAATTAGCACGCACTTTAAAGTATGTTCCACAGTTGCCCTAACGACCCGACTGCTAATTAAATAAACAAAAACAGAAAGGCCATGACAGGGCCGGCTTCAGCGCTGATGCGAAAGTGTTTTTTGGCGCCGCACTAAAAACCTCTTTCTCCGTAAATAACTTTACTACCACCTTCCAACAGGGCCCCTCATCCCTCCATGGCCCCCCTATTGACCTCCTCCTCTGATTCCCTCACTGCCACATGCCACAAGTGCCCCTTATCTCCCCATAGCCCCCCCCCTTATGACCTCCTCCTCGGATTCCCTCACTGCCACCCTCCAACAGTGCCCCTCATCTCTCTGTAGCCCCTCCCCCTACTGACCTCCTCCTCGGATTCCCTCACTGCCACCCTCCAACAGTGCCCCTCATCTTTACGTAGCCCCTCTCTCATATGCATTTCATTTGTTGTACAGCGCTACTCATATCAGTGTAGTGTGTGTCAGTACTTTACACCACGCACACATTATACAGTCAATGAATCGTACAAGTATGTAAATCAGTCTATAGGGAATGCCACATAAGCCAATGAGTATTACAGGGTGTATGAATCACATGTCATCCATACTGGTGGGCAGTATATTTTAAGAGGGTTTGGTCTGGGGAAACACAACCTTAGGATTTAAAGAGTATTTCCATGGGGGCAGCTTTACTGATACAAATGTATATCTGCCCAAACATACTCATTTTAGCAACATTAGACTAATGAAAGACTGAGGAAGTTCTAACTATATCACAAAAATAGAAAGCGAAGTTGTAAGTATACCATTCATGTTTGCAAGCAGCTCTTTGGTGACAGTTCATTGGTCACTATCCTATATTAGGATTGTAACTTCTGAACTGCAAGTAACACAAGGATCTCTGTGACAAAGGCAGTAACCCACTGAGCTTCCACATAAAATACAGTTCATCTGCATTTAAAAACTAACAGACAAATGATTGCTCTCCAGCAGGATCATTAATCACCAGCGTTATCTGGGCATTTTGTATTGTCTTATTGTTGTCCTGCATCGGCCATGATAATGATAAAAACTGTTTAAATGAAGCACTCACGAAGTATGTGTCCTGCTGGGCCTGTGCATATTTTTTTTAAAAACTAAATAGTAACACATTCTCTTACCTACTCCATTAGTCAAACTTTGTGTCACTGCCTGATGTGATAAGCCGCTGCAGGGGTCAGGAAAGGTGAATCGGAATAAAGAAACTTATTTTCTCCTGCGCTGCATAAAAAACGAAATATCCACGCAGCAGAACATTGTCGCCTTTGCCATGTGGAGATGAAGGGGTGAAAAAAAAAACAAAGCCTCGTTAACATGTAAATGGTCTTTTAAAGACCTGTGAAGTACTCGGGAGCGGCTGCGATAATCTCTAAAACTGTGTGTGTGCGCGCCCGGGAAGCTGCGCGCCTGCCTTCAAGTCCTCACTGCGAGGGCCAAGGCTCCTGTTTGGGTGAGCCAGGGTCTAGAACCGGGCCTGAGTCCGTCGTGGGGGTATTTCTTTGGGGATTAAAGCCTCCCTGCCAGCAAGGGACCCGACCGGAGTGCTAACAGGGAGCCGCCGGCGTTTTTTATCCTCAGCAGCTGCTCCACCATGGGACAGCGGGCAGCGGCTTTTACTGGGAATTACGTGTGGGACGGGGGCGGTGAGATCTCGCTGAAGTGCTGCAGGCCCCCCCTCCCCCCCCCCTTCACTGTGGAACTTGTACCGTGGGGATACTGCAGGGCGGAACCAACGGAGGCAGTGAACAGGCGCAACGATCAACCATAGATTAAAAAGGCCATCTTTAATTATAAGAAGGAGCCTTACCTGAAGGAAATTGCGGCCCCCGGGGAAAGAAAGGTCAGCGGACTAGTCTTCCCCCGGGGATTTCGCGCAAGGGAGGGACAGGGAAGGAAGGGGTGGGGTCGTTAGGAGAGGTTAAAGGGGGCTGGGAGAGGTAGTCCTTCCTCTTCCTTTCCCCAGCGCCTCAGGGTGGGTTAGTTAGTTGTGCTTTGGCCACCCGCCCACCCTACAGTCGATGGAATCGATGGTGGGATAATACGTTTTTTCTATAAGCGTGCTAGTTTAGGACGGGTTGTGAGTGCTTGGAGCGGATTTGGGAGGGGGGAGGAGTCCATGACGGGCATACTCACCCTTCCGGGGAGGGGGATACTGGTGAAAGGTGGGGGTGCATCATACCAGTTTACGACGAATGGAGATGATGGAGGAGGTTGGAAGAGAAGTGAGGAAGCGAATGGGATAAGTGAGGAGGTTGCTGTGTGAAGTGGGATGGAGTAGTTGGAGTATGGGAGAGTATGGGAAAATGAGAAGTTATGTTGTTGGGGATTGTTGGGGGGTTTGTGTGATGTTTGGGTATGGTTGTCCAACCCTGTCCTAATAAATGGCCTTTTACGCTAAGTTACCTTGCGTGGAGTGATTATTGCGCGAAACGCACCGTGCGGCTTGAGAGCACGAGGACCCAAGGCGGTGGCAAGAAACCCGGAAGGACTAGCGGGAGCCACGTGAGTGACGTGTTTCGAACGTCGACGTCACCTCACGTCGTTATAGCCTAATTGGATAATAATCTCTTGCCCCGGCTAAGGGGTTCCTCCCGATTATAAAGCAAAAGCGAGGCTGCGCTACAGAGAGCTGTCTATTGATAGAGTGGAGAAAGTTTGGCCAGCACTGCAGCCAACACAGCGTAACCACTCAGATTGGTGTCACCCCATGTGAGGGTGTCACCCGGTGCGGTCCGCACCCCCGCACCCCCCTAGTGACGCCACTGGGAAGAGCGGCGTGGGCGAAGGCGTGGTTAAAAGAATAAAATATTCGGTAACTATTTTGGTGGTTTTTCACCTTAAGGTAACTGCTTGAAAAACTAACATACACATTAATTGAAAAAGAAAGCCAAGTTACACAAAAGTGTGGGAAATGCACTATTTCTAGGTTATGAGAACACGGTTGAGGACTGTGATCATTGCAGATGTCTGAGTGAGTAACCAGAGAACCACTGAATGTAATCCTCGTTGGTACAGTAGGGAAGAGTAGACTTGTATATTTTTAGTGCAACAAGGTACCAGGCTGTGACAGAAAGAACTGTGAATATGTATTGCATTAATGCTGTCTTGCAAGGGGCTGAACTAGGGGCCTTAGCAAGATGGCAGAGTCCTAGAGAGCTCTGACTCGCGCTGGCATTGTAATGGCCTAATGCACCTACATCAGGCACCCTGACGGTTCGAAACTGGACACCTGAAGGGAGAATAGACAGACGATGAGATTGATCGCTCGAAGAAGGGAACAAGTCTAGGCACCTGTGCTACAGGACCGCATCAACAAAGGCCCGATCCCAACTGTTGGGCCATGGCCACCCAATACTGAGCCCACTGACAGATGTGGGTGCGGAGATCTGCAGGAGATGAGCCGCACCCACTAGACGCCCAGTTTTATGTGTGTATTTTTATACAGTGCAGACATTACCCAAAAGGTGTTGGAGTGTTTTTCAATAGAAGAGAAACATTACATTAGGTGCACGATTATCGTTACAAACAACAGTAATATTCCACAGTGTGCTTGATTATCATTACATTGGACATAGAGTTACATTAGGCAACAGACATGGTAATAGTAATAAAGTATTAGTAACCGCAGTCTTAGACTGACCGCAACAGGAATAGCCATAAGTATTAGAAGTGCAATTATTGATTGAAAGAGAGTAGGAGGGTTAGCTAAACGGTCTTTGAAAGAGAAGGGCTTTCGGTTTTGGTTTAAAGACAGCGATCAAAGTGGTTGTGCATAAGTCCAGAGGTAAGGAGTTCCATATTCTGGCCATTCTTCTTGAGAAGGCGTTCATTTTTAAATGTGGGGGCTCTAGCAGCAGTGCTGGACATTTCATGATGGTTGAGTGCCCCAGATAGTTTGAGTTGGTCAGCCTGGTAATATGGAGTGGATGTGTGTAGGGTTTTGTGAGTGCTGCAGTCTGTCTTGTATTTGGCCCTGGCTTCAATGGGCAGCCATTGCAGTGTGGTCAGTATTGTTGAGATACGGTCATTTCTTTCAGCTCTACAGACGAAGTGTGCTGGTGAGTGTAGGGATTACAAAAGAGGGAGGGGAGGAGTGTTGTGGAGGCCAGTCAAGAGAGAGGGTAACAGTAACCGATTCTGGATAGCACCCCAGACTGCGCAATCATTTTTAGATTATGTTCAAGAATATAGTGGCAAATTCCCTTTAGAAGACGCAGTTGATAGCACACATTTCTGGCCAAAGTGTCAATCTGCGACTGTAGGTTTAGCCTTTTATCTAGGATAATTCCAAGGGATTTGGCACTGTCAAATAGAATGGGTTTTCTGTGCCAGCAAAGGCATGGACACAGGCTGCTCACGGTGTCCCAGTGGGAGCCCGTTGGCTCCAGAGGCCTGTGTATGATGTTTTTATGCAAACGGCAGCCATAGACAGAGGAGGATGGACGACAATGCACTAACTCCCGGTGTAGTGATAATCACAATGGAAGACATTGCAGATGCTGGCTTGATGACCTGCACCCTGGCGCACCAACCTGTAAACAGTAAAAGCATGGAAAGATATCTGGATCACTAAAACTATCGTTGGTGACAGAGCAAGCCCCATTGACTTAAAGGCAGTCGCTCCCAGACCCAATCCCTATTACCATAGAACCAGGCGGAAGGTGCCCGATGAGTGCCTAATGGTAGGACTCTGCTGCCAGACAGAAATAATTGTAATGTTTCCCAGCATGCTCCGTTACCAGCCCCCAACTAACTCTACACACATGGAAGATGGGTCTCTAACCAAATACAGCTTCAATCGCAAACAACGCACACTGAGTGACTATGGCAGAAACATTCTGGCACCATGGATTGCGACTACCCTCCCTGCGAACACTGTACTCCAATGCAAAGCACAACATCCACAATCTGATCTGGGAGATGACACTCTCCTATTAAGGCATGCATGTTCCTGCGAGGCCGCTTACAAGACACCCCATTTTCCACAAACAGATGTACCACTATAACTCATCAACTGTCTGGCTTTCCCTGCTAATGCCCCAGGCATAGCTTAGTGATGAGGAATCTGGACAAGCCATAGCTATTCGGCCCCCGCTCTCCTTCTCAGGTAATACAGTTGTGACTGGGGAGACCCGTCAGGAAGTAACGAATACAGCATAAGCACCAAGCAATTGCTGTAAAGAGAACCACTGTCTACTCACAGAACCCACATGTCGAAATCTGCTAGATAACTACTCTTTGCAGAAGCGGTGTCTGGAAAAGGCATGAAGCCTCTCTTGTGGAAGGACGGCATGACCAAAGACCCTGCACTAGAAGCAATCTTGAAGGAACTTATGACACTCAAATCCTCGGTGGCAACCATAGAGGATAAGACCTCGAAATTCCCGCGCAGAATAATCTTCGTTGAGGGCAGATATTGCATTCAACACCGGTCTTCAGACAGCAGAGGATAGACTGGAGGAAATGGAAAACAAGCTTGCCATTACAGAGGACTGGGAACAAGATAATTGGCAAATGTCAATCTTGTAGAGTTCGGGACAGAAATAGAAGGAACAACCTTGGCATTTCTGGAATTCCGGAGTAGTGGAAAAATACAACATGCAAGTACTTCTTAAAGGTCCTCTACAGGAAATCACTGTTCTGACATTCGACCCTCCACTGGAATTTCAACGCGTCCACAGGATTCCCTTGTGGAACCCTGCAAGAATGAACACACCAACGCCAATAATAGCCTGCTTCCCCAGGCACCAGCAAGGGTGGCAGGAACAGCAGGAGGAGAAATATAAAGGTGCATTCCGGTTTGGAGAAAATAAGATCTATGTATCTCAAGACATTTCCAATGAAACAATACAAAAAAAAGACAATTTCCCCTGGCACTACGAGCAAGATTCAGAACGCCAGGCATACGATACAGATTGCTAGAACAAGCAACAATGTTAATTACTCATAAGGCACTGCATTACACTTTCACAAACCTTCCAGACACCCTCTGCTCATTCGGACTCCTAATTGGACACATCCCATGCATACAGAAAACCAGATCTGGCTGTCGAGCCTTCTACTACATTGCTACTAAAGTGTGGAACAACCTGCCAGTACGCAATAGAGCCTCCTCCTCACTTTTTGAATTCTGTAAGAAGCTGAAGACTTGCCCACTAGGCTCCAAGTTTGGCTCGACTCACATCTGCTCAATGCTACGATACCCTGCACGGGAGATAGTGCTCTCTACAAATCTGCATAACATAACACATTGCATACCTCAAATCACTTGCCCCCGAAGAAAATTGATACATTTTTGGGGGAATGGGTGGGAAAAGTATATTATCCTGCGAGACCCTCCCAGACCACCCGATCCACAGGGCAACCTCTTTCCCAGGATCATAACTACTGACATAATACGCTGTGGCATATAAGACCACGAGGACCATGACGCACTGACGATCACAATAGATTTAGCACTGCAGAGGCCTTTAGAGTGTTTTTTTGGGAGGCTTAATATGTCATTCTATAAACTTTACAAGGATAAGAAATGGGTTAAGTTCTACCTAACCATGTACCTCAGAGAAAATGAAAACACAGTAACTTCTGCACAAATGCTGTGGGCGGTGGGGAAAGTAAACATGAGGGGAGAATTCATGTGAGACTCCTCCATTTGCAAAAAGAAGTCTGCTAAGCAGCCGACCCAACTAGAGAAAAAGGTAAAGCCCTTAGGCGTGCACATAATTGCGACTCAGACCCAAATGCACTACAGTCCCTACTGAGTGCAAAGCATGCCCTTAAGACACGGATGACCACCCAGACGGGAAATGCCCTCTTCCATTTTTGACAGTGTCAGTACGAACAGGGAGAAAAGGCGGGTCGACTCCTATCCCTCAAACTCTGACAGAGGGTAGGCAGCCCAGTGAGCAATCCCAGGGCTCCGCACAGACAAAGCAGCTTGCTAACCCACTCTATGGATTTACTCGCCGCCCTTCAAGATGATTATCGGTCATTTTACACCTCTGATAGCACTAGCTCGAGAGAGCAAGAGGCCAGGTTTTATTCCCAGCTTAGGCTTAAGACATGTTCTCTGGTCCTAGCCCAGTCACTCAAACAGAGAAGTGTGCGGAAGAGATAGCATCAGGCATGGATACCAAACCCACAGGCAAAGCCCACGGCCTGGACGGCTATCTCGCGGAGTACTTTAAGATTAACAAAGAAAAACTGATAGCGTTACTCCAAAAACTACTTGGGAACATAACAGTAGAGAAACCCCTACTGCCAGAACTCAGGGATGCCACTTTTTCTCAATACTGAAACCTGACAAAGTCCCAATATCATGCGGGAGCTACCATCCGATATCCTAATAAATGTAGCGTTACATATCTATGCTAAACTACTTGCCCCTCGACTAGCAAAATTCCTCACCCTACTGGTACATCCTGGCCAAGTAGGGTTTGTTCCACAACGCTCCTCCTCATCACACCCACGGTCACTATTACGTGTTTTGTGGCAAGTGAGATATGATCTTGACCAGTGCTTGAAATGGAAAAACAGAAGTTCAGGTACTCTGTACCAGAGTACCTGCTTGTTTCCGAGAAGTGCTGGTACTCTCCAATTAAAATTGTGTCTCTCTTGAGAAGTGCCGGTACTCTCCCTCTCAAAATAAAAAAGTGCTGGTACTCAGTACCGGCCCATTTAAAGCACTGATCTTGACCAAAAAAGTTGTCCGTAGTCCTAGATGTGGAGAAAGTCTGTGATAGACTGGAGTGAGGGTATATGCTCTGGGTACTGGGACAAATGGGTATTCCCGATACCTTCCTAACTAACACTAAATGGCTATACTCTAAACGGACCTCCTCAGTATCTAGTAACTGATCAGAATCCAGAGAGGAGCTAGATAAGGGTGTCCCCTGTCAACCCTCCTTTTCATTCTTGCACTGGGACCCCTAAAGAAGAAATCCCAACTAACCCCCCTAATTAAAGGAATACAGAAGCCAGGTGGGAGCTCAAGGCTCTTTTGTATGCAGATGACTTCTTAGTAACACTCTCAGACCAAAGTACCTCATTTGCTGCATTAACAGACTTGATATCAAAATTCTCAATTTTCTCAGGAAACTGCATTACTTGGAGTAAATGCAAAGCCCATCCACTAACCTCAGTCACAACTCAGTCATCGCCAGGCGCCTCACCTTTCTGTTCGACAGTTAAGAAAAACTTAAGTACCTGGGGATCCGTGTCAATAGAGCACTTCACAATATAATGCGAGACAACCTCTGCCCACTTATTTGGAAAATTCAGGAAGATATAACATGATGGTCCCAACTAAACCTCTACCTATGGGGAAAAGTTTCAAACAATTATGATGGATATAATGCCCCATCTTTACTATATTTTCGCCAAGCTTCCACTACGCATTCCATCAATCTACAACACACACTGTCAATTATGGAAGACTCCTATCTGGCGTGACAGAAAACCTAGACTTAAATTGGCCAAACTACATGCATCCACGGAAAATGGGGGACTCAGTCTTCTGCATATAGACTTCTACTGGTCAACCTTCCAACATGCACACCTCAGATACCACTTGTATGCAACACTTGAAGCTCCTCTGGGGGTTACAACGGAATCATGAAAACCACACCGGCATAGAGATGATACACAGCAAAGATAAGACCAAACTAAAATATGAATACCATCTTTCATGCTACAACTTACGCCTGGCACAAAATGCCCAGATCATTACGGTTCAATGGCTACATCCATAATAAGAAATACAATCATAACAATAATTCTCTGCCTGTGTACAAAGTCACACTGTACTAATAGTCACTGATACAGTACTACAAACATGAAACACTGGCCTACCAAAGATTGTTACAAAAAAACAAAGATACCAAAAATATCAAATTTATTTATTAATTATAATTTTGCAATTTATATAAAAACATAGTGAGAATTACACCACAACAATCCGAGCGCATCCTACATCACACACACATTCGTTCAACCAAACAGAAACATACCCACACATACTCATACTTCCTACAAATTAAGGGTTCAACATTTACCAAAATATTGATATATACACAAAAGCAAATCCCCCACACACAATATAAAGCAATGAATAACTCTGTAATAGCAACAAGAATGGAATAAATAAGATCAATAACAAGATTAACACAAGAGGTAATTAGTCAGTTAATAGTTCAATTCAGGTTTAAAGTCCAATTTCTTCTCAGAAGGGGGAGACAAGAAAAACATCACATTGACAAGAGGTCCATCGCCTGGTATCTAATGTTTTTTTGTACCATACTTTGGAAGGCCAGAGTTTCATGTTTGTGGTACTGTATCAGTGACTATTAGCACAGTGTGACTTTGTACACAGGCAGCGAATTATTGTTATGATTGTATTTCTGATTTCCCACATTTCCTCTGCCTGTTATTTGCTTCAGGGGCGCCCTTCTGTGGGAGTGGTTACATCCATAATAAGGCCATAATTTGATGAAATGGAGCAATACACATTGGAAGGGAGGTACAAACTAGTTCTGAGTTTGTAGCACGTGGGATGACCATGATAGATGAGCTAGCCATAGACGGTAGGTTCAAAATTAATGTAAAAGAACAGGCAGAGTTCAATATTCCTATGCATTTCTGGAAATACCAGAAGCTACAACAGTGCACCAGCACTCTCCTTGGGCCAAACACAATAGCTCTGCCAGACTCGTCTATCCTTAAGTACTTGCTCACATTGGGCACCTATAAAATGGCAGTCTCAGGTTTATACAGAAGAATTACAGACAAGGTGTTCTCCCAGCCATAGCAAGAGACCTAAAAACTGGTGATCGCAAAGACTTCACCATGACTACTCGAATGAAGGCTGGGACAAAACACTAATGAACCATGAGAAACCCTTTCGAGAAGGACAGCTTAAATCCAGCTTTTGCAAGATACAACACAGGTGGCACTGAACCCCAAATAAACTGGACAACACAGGGCTGACCAGAGACCTACGTTGCTGGCGATGCCCAGTAAAAGACAGTGACACTGTCCACATTTTATGGAAGTGCCCCACTCTAAACTTTTTCTGGACTGATGTATGGGTTAGAGTAGCACAAGTGGTCAGGATAAATGACCCACCCACCGCTACTGCAGTGCTTCTTCACAATACAACTGATTACCGAGAGATTGCACACAATAGAGAAAGATCATGGTTTGCGACAGCCTTAGCAACACCATTATCTGCATACTACATCTCTGGAGGACGAATAAGTCTCCCTCAGTTGAGATGTGGCTGCGAAATAATGCACCACATCGCCGAATGGAAACAGATAATAGATGGGCTGAATGACCTGCTTGACAAATTCAAGACTGCTTGGGGTACCTTCCTAATACAAATGGCTAATAGACAGCAGGGAACACATTACTGTATCCATTAATAGCTGTGAAATGACCAACTAGATGTGCCACTCTATCGACCCAACCAAGACCCAATCCATACACCCCTAGACTCAAACCTAACCAACAGGATACGTGAAGACAGACCCAACCCCCCAAACGCATTATTACCCGCCTCTACGTCAGAGAGAGGATGTAACGAATGGGCGTGAACCATTCTCTGCAGAATTCACAACCAGTGGCACTACCGCTCTCCTCCTCTGTATTCCCAACCCTCCCATTACTTTTATTATAGCACGCTTAATTCTCAGGTCTTTCTGCGAGAACACTAATTTCTTTTACTTTTCACACATCAGCTTAATGCAATCTGCAAAGTAACTGGGCTCCGTATAATGACGAGAGAACAATCTTGACTGTTCTGTTGAAATATTGTACCTTTCTGTAATCTTGCATTATTATTTTATAGTAATTCTTTATTCATACGAAAGTAGACCCCTACAATTTAACGACAGTATGCTGCATACTTCTTCCATTTACCTTACAATAAATCTTTTAACGTTTAATAAAAAACTGCATTACACATAGTATACAATAGGCTGCAACAAAATGTGCAGAAATATTTACGTTTAAGACAAAAAAAAAAGTGCTTTCAAAAATAGATATCAGCAATATGGATTCTGACTATACCTAGTGCAAACATTTTTCTAAGTACCCATTACAAGTACGCATTCCACAACGTAGTTAGTAACATCCTTACGATACCCCTCCAAATAGTTTTTTTCATCAGAAAGCTTCAAGTGGCCATCAATTCAAGCCAATACGGGCTTCCAAGAAGCCTTTACAGTTGCAGATTAACTATTTACACAAACGTACATTTTGTTTCAGGAAGTAGCCACCTTGCGATGAAGTCTTGTTTAGCGGCCTGTCCCACCTGCAGCTTCACAGCACAAGTGACCCCCCACTTCCATTTCAGTGAAGGCATCTCAACTGTCGGAATTAACCTCCCCAAGACTGTTGTCTTAACAAAAAGTAAGGTAACAGTTTTTGTTAAAATAAAAAAGTATTGACATGTCGCGCCCAACAGATCCTGCCCACTTTGACCTCTGCCTCCACCTATGTGTGTCCTGGGGACTTCCCCACTTGCCTGTGTCCTAGAGACTCCTCTCCTCCGTGTGTCCCGCAGAAGGGACGTTTCATGCCGCCATAATTCCTAATTTCCCCCCATATGAAAGTAAACACATCTGTGGTGTTCAAGTGGAACTCGTAATTCTAATGAAGCCAGTAACTACTATTATTGGTCCACATTATGGATTTTTCTGAAACTGCGCAAGGATATGCCAAGAGCCAGAATTAAATGCTTATGGCTGGTATCTACACACCAGTTTCTGACATTTAAGAGATGTAGCTCCAAGAATGTTCACTCCAATTCATAGGACTGCCCCACTCACATTTACCACTTGCTCTGAGCAGATGATAAATATCAACGGTGGGCGGGCGGTAAGCTTCGCTCCGCTGGCGGAGTACACAGAGTTTTGGGCACTCCGCACTCCGATTGGAGCACGGAGTTCCAAGGACTCCGCCAGTCGCCGGTGGAGCGGAGTTACCGGTGTGTCGATCACCCCTACTTTTAGTTCTCGGCCTGCGCAAACCACAGTAACCGGCTTCCAGGGCACCACATCATAACTCAAATGTCTTCCTATAGGAGGGCAGAACGTGCGCAGGCACAGAATGATACAGTGGCCGTATACGCTACGCTCCTTCTCAGTGATGTAAGACAAGGCCCGAGCGGGTAGCGGTTCTTGTTGGGCTGATTCGCCTGAAGTTAAAATCATCCACATATAGCACAGCCAGCAGCCCATGAGTGTTCGCAGCAGTGACAATGGCACCACAGTAACCCAGCAGAATGGGAGTTTGAGCAGCAGCTTTGTCCATGGCACGGAGGACAGCAGGGCCTGGAGGACTGGAGCGGGTGAAGGGCTCACACACTGGCTGGATTTGCTTCATGTGGAGAGGAGTTGGCCTCACTTCTATGGCGGTCGACCTCGAATTGGGGGAACCGGGTTCGAGTCTCAGCAATGAAGCTAAACATCCTGTGATTCTGGGCAAATCACTTAATCTCCCAGTGCCTAACAAAAATGAATGTGTCTTCATGTAACGCAACTGGTGCTATGTAAGGTGCTCTGACACCCGATACCTTTGGGTCAAGTTTGCGCTATATAAAAATGCGTAAAAAAAAAAAAAGTCTCATTGCCGGAGCTGAGGCTAGCTCCGAGGACTACACACCATCTGCACCAGCGGCGTTATTAAAGAGCGCAAGAACCTTAGGACCCCCTCCCATGAGCCAGACACAGCCACGTAGGAACTGTGAGTACTTACTGTTGGGCACATGCAGAGCTCAGGGGGAATATACACCTTTTATTCATCGGTTAGTGTTAAGTGTGCAAGAAAACATTACAGGCCGATGCCCAATTTTACTTTTAATTTTAATTCAGAATGGACTCTGAACTTTGTGTTTTTGAAAAAAATTAACCGCTCAGGTTTTTGCATACACCTGCTTGGATTTTAGACTAACTAAATGAAATCGGAATATGTTAATTTTTATGTTCTCACAGAGACCTTATAAATCATCCTGAAGTCATGTGCATTTGTTACATGGCGACTGTGAGTATAAATAGAATTTGATGCTTAACTGAACTCTCATTAAGACGTCACCTTTAGTAATGGAGGGCTGCACCAGTCTGCAATCCACTAATGGGTTCATTTTCATGGCGGTAAGAGGCAGGCAAGCAAAAAGAAAAAATGTGGATAATTAGATGGGCGAGCACTCCGCCTGCTTGCGGAACTCTGCTGAATTTGGCGGAGTTTTCAGGTAACTCTGCGGAATTCCACAGAGTGAAACTCCGTGAGTTCTGCCCAGGCTTAATAAATGTGAGCAGGGCCCGTAGTGGGTCACTACGCGGGGGTTGGAGGGCTGGTAGAGTGTGGTCAGGCAGGACAGGCTCAAAGTTGCTTTGGAGAGCGTTTAAGACAAAAAAGCTCTGAAATCTGCCAGTTATGGTGTACGATGCTCCATACAGCGGCTGCATACCTCACCCCTAGTGCCCATGCAGTCTTTTAGCACATCATGGGTGAAGAAGATGACTGTTACCCCAATGTGCCCATTCCAGGGCTCTTAAGATCTTGTTACTCGACTTGCCTGATTTTTAAAATCTATATTGTAAAATGTAATTGGCATGGAGAGCTGCTAAGTACAATTGTGTAATAAATAAGAGATAAAAAATAATTTTAAGTAATATGATCCATTACTGTTGTGTTTACTGTCTGTATTAGCAAAGGCGATTTCTGTAAAAACCACTGAAGAAATACCTTTGGAGAAAGATGAAGGGCGTTAAGTTTATGTGCCGGGTCTTTTCTGCCGAAAATCAAAAATCCTTTGACTGCGGTCTCATGAAGATGAGAATTGGAAGTGATGCCCAGAAATGGACATCAGGCCTTGTTTCTGGAAAGGAATCCCTCCCACAATAATGTTTTTGTTTCATGACAAGTTGACACAGTAATGCACTTTCTGCTATTTCATGGTAATGTCACGTAAATTCCATGAGGCTGGACAACACTAATCATCAAGTCATTTTAGTGAAAGCCATGCTAACAGCATGGACTCTACTGTCCCCGTTGCCAGAAAATGATCCTTGAGGAACCGAAGTCTTAAATGATAGCGTGAAAAACACACTTTTCAGAAAAAAAGCTTTTTCTTGTTTTTTGTGTCCACGAAAGCATCTAAAAAAGATAATCCGGTGGTTAGGATTAGGGATCCTCCTTCTAATAGAGAGCGACCCGTCCAGCTATGCAACAGAGATAAGCTCATGCTCCTTCAAGAGAATTTCATCTTATTACTCAGCCATCAACATATGGCTAGCTGATGATACCTAATTTTCTAACACAAGCTGCTACCACTGATAAACCTCTAAATATAGATTTTAGACCAGCCTTAAACCAAATTGTATGTCCTTGAACAGCCCCAACCAAAATCTCAAAAATGTCATATGTGGGGGTGGATTTTGGATGTGCAAGTATATTTCTTGTAGATCTTCAGGGCATAGCAAATCCGATTTCAGAAAAGGAGAAGCTATTGATTTCAAAATCAGTTCCATTTGCTCTTGATGAGTCTGTAGGCAAATCTCAAAGTCAAGAAAGGTCTTATACGTTCAGCTGATGCTTTCTTCTGAATGACAAAGTGCCTCGAGTATAGTACTCTTTTTTAAGACAGCATAGGATTCGAGGATACTACCTGCTTGGGACACATGATGGTAACTTGTTTTTGTAACAGCATGATGGTAACTTGTTTTTGTAACAGAAGCCAGTGAGGTGGTTGGTATTTCGGTCAAAACGGGATAACTCTGAGATGTAATGCTTACCAGGTGCTGAATGTTCCCACGCAAAATATGTTATTTTTGTATAACACCCATGAATCTGTGATGTCCCTGTGAACCTGAAGGATGTTGACAACGGTGCCTCCTCATTGGTATTCCGAAAGTTGGGATGGATAAGTTGGCATCAGTGATTTTTTGGAGGGCTGCGTTGCAGCTGTTTCAAGTGTTGCACAAAGGGAAACTGGACCAATGCCTTTTTCAAGTGGAAATCCTTGTCTGTGGAATACCATTTGCTGTTGGTATTTAATGTCATCACATTTCTGGTACCCTACTACATTGAGATACTGACTTTTACAAGAACATTGAGGATGGATATTTATTCTTGAGTCTCTGGTATCTAGAGCAGAAATAGTAAACATTTTTGAGATTTTCTATCAGCCACACCCATGACACTGAGGTATGCAAGTTTCACCAATGCTCTGGTTTTTGCAAGTCCATGTTACTTTCCTGAACACAGCAAAACCAAAGGGGATGATGGACTGAGTGTTGAACATTGCTTGCAATGTTCAACACTCCGTCCATCATTCCCTTTGGTTTTACTTTCCTGAACACAACATAGCCCTTCACAAGCATATCCAAAGTCAGTCTTTTCTCTACAAGAACTCAGTGCATGAGATTCCCAAATCTATCCCAGATAGACCTATCCTAACATCAAGGTAGCACTGTAAAACTCACTAGATGCATAGTCCGTTTACTACTTGTGTAAAACAATGGTCACCGAAGAGCTGCACCCAAGTGCTGTCCTTACACGGTGCCTGAGTAAGAAAGAACTTAAAGAGTAGGAAAATATTATTTTGCTGAAAATAAAATAGTATTAAGAGTAGACTGGTCCCTTTCCGGGCTAACGTTGGTTAAGATATTGCATGTTCTAGCCTAAAGAATAGCTTGCGTTGGATTCCAAGAATCCTGGCATCAACAGCACATTTGATTTTTAGGTAGAGCAGTGGGTCCCGGGTTCTCAAATACAACTGAACTCTGGACCAACATAGAAGAAATAGGGATGTTTATATCTGCGAGTGAAGTGGTGTCATCTAGTGGAGAAGCATTTGTTGGTATCATTATTATTAATCAAGATGAGACAGACGTTGCAGAGCTTCCTTGACAGAGTCAGATGTTCAAACAAGACTTCAGAAGCAGGGTGACTCCAATCGATCGGTATTCTAGTTCTTGATAAATGTACTTTAATGATCTATGCTGTCTTGGGCCTTCTTCTGACTTCTCCAGTGTAACCTCTAGGGGGAATGCAGCAGGTGGTGAGATAAGTGGTGCTGCTGGATGAAATGGAGGCTAGCATCATCTCAAAGTTATGCTGGGGGATATTCCGGCCCATCTAAAATCCTTTCAAGATCTCCAATCTCAGTATTCTTTACAAAAACTCAATGTTACCATTAGTTATAGCCACGACATGCTCTCCAATCCCAATGTGCACTCCTTACTGACATACTTGAGGCAAAGCTGCTCATGGGTCCCATAGGTAAGAGAGGGGTCTCTCGGATATACAAGGCCCTTGTCATCAATTCCCCGGCTTCTCTCACAACCTTGAAGTCACAGTGGGTAGCGTGGCTGGGGCCCCGTGACAAGCCAGATTAAAGGGATGCCTGTACGCCCCCCAGAGTAGTTGTTATTCCATCCAGACTTGGACAATTCAAATACCTTCATATGGCCTATCACATGCCTGTCAGATTGTAATAAGCTTACTACACCGACCTGTAATCAATGCCAAGACGAGACCTGTAGAGTGGGAATGTTCCCCGTTAGGCAGTATTAGTATAGAATCTTGTCCTCGCTCACATGCGTGATTGGGAAACCGGTGGAACCTTTCCCAAGAATTGCATTGTTAGGTATTGTAGAGGACTTAGGGTGATCATTGGGAGATTGTACCCTATTGGGTCAAGGATTCGCTAAGAGAGACACTGCTAAGTACTGAAAGTCTTTGTCCCCTTCAACCGTGGGAGCTGGTCAGCAGTCAGGGACTGCCTCGCCGAACTTAAACTATTTACATGTCCAGAGGCTTGTCCTCAGAAACACAAGAAAGTGTGGGGGAAATGGTAGGCATAGTATGGTCTACACAGATGTATTACTGGCTCAATTATCTCAGTCCACTTGGTGTGATGTTCACGTCATCTATTGTTAGACTGCTGATTGTGATGTTTTTGCTTATTTTAAAACGAATGACATTTGCTTATAAAAAAAAGATAACTTGTAACCCATCACCGAAACCCACAATATGCCAAGCCAGAGACTGTCAGCTTGTGTTCCCAGCTTTCCCTCACCAGTGGGTGAGAAAAGTAAAGTAAAGCACAGCAGGCTAGTAAAAGATATAGAGGTGCATTGTGACTAAAAGCACAATGTATGTAATGTTAACACATCTGAAGCCTGAGCATCAGCTGGGGGGCAGGAGGATGCACGTGAATCTACAGTACTAGAAGCTAAAAACAGGATATTACAGGATAGGTAGCATTTTCCATTTGTAGCAAGTGCTGCTTTAAATCACATGGACTATAAAGCTGTACACTCCCCCTAAAGTGGCAGTTAGCGAGCAAAATGAGGAAGATGTTTGGAACAAAGTCATAAGTACCGTTTGCCTGTCTTGAGTGTCTTGCCAGGCTTAAATATCAACACTGTAATGTCTGGGGAAAGACGGAGGTGTTGATCACGTTGCAATCTCACATATATCTGCTACGAAACCCACTGTAGCTCATTCCTTTCTAGTCAAATGTGCTATGAGAACAGACTGTAGAGTTCATTGTGCTTTGGCATTAACAGACTTGGTTGGATGCGCTAGACTATTTATCTTGCAAGACCAGGCTTTGAAACTATATTTCCTGAATGTGGTCATGTGAGCAGATCAAATAGCTTGATGTTGTGAATGGAATCAGTCTGTTCAATGTAATACAGTAGAGCCCTCTTGACATTTAATGTGTGTAATGCTTTTTTGGCCACTCTCTCAGGATGTGGGAAGGAAATTGGTAAATCGATAGTTTGTCTAACATGAAAGGGGGAGACCACCTTTGGAAAAAAGCAATGATTTGTCCTCAGGACAACTAAATCCTTGTGAACCTAAATGAAATGATTTTCTACAGTTAAAGCAAATCACCCTATGCAAGAAAGTGGCTGGCCTTCAGAAATTGGTCAAGAAAGAATCTGCTCAAGAGTATCTTCAAAGCAGTGATATAATTTGCTTCCAGGAGACATGGGCAACGTCTACTACAATTCTCTCCGGGTACTTCGAAATCCATGTCCCGGCTTCAAGATGTAATATCTTTGGGCGGCCAATGGGCGGCCTCTCTGTATACATCAAGCACTCCCGAAGGTTGGAAGTTATTACACTCACACCCCTTCCACCTGGAATTCAAGCACTACTTATCAATGGAATTAAAAATCATCATAAACCGCTTCAATTGCTATTATTCAACTGCTATGTTAATCCAGCTCTGCACTAGCGAAACCAAGCACTTGATGATCAGGCTGCCATCATTGGAGATCTTCTCATCAAATACCCCTACCACAATCCACTTATAGTTGGGGATTTCAATAATAGATCGCTTGATAAGACAGGAAAGGATAACAAACAATCTAAAGAGGTCGCTGTACTGCAAGCTTTATTTGATTCCTGCTCCATATCATCCGCTCACAATCTTAAGAAAGCAAAAGTTCAGATATGGGCCCCGCTCCCAACATATAGGAACATCTCCACAATTGACTATATATTCGTTGGCAGTGCACTAGCTTTTCACCCGAATGACTTCGATATAGACAACCGAGTAGAGAGCAACCACAGGCCCCTTAGAGCATCATTCAGTCTTTCCACTGCTCTATCCTGCAAGTATACAACTGTAGGTGAACCCATGGGGGAAGAATGCGATAAAGTCCCCTGCAGGATAAAATGGACGATTAATCTCGGCACCAAATTGTCCGTATGGACATCTAAAAATGAACAATTAGAAACTTAATTCAGCCCGCAGGTCCTGCTAGACTACTGGCCCATCCTCCTCATGGACCTGTATCTGGAGCTAGGTGGAATATCAGATGCTCATCAAAAGCAGGGGACAACCCAGCTATACCGGTACCCGAGTAAGGAAACGCTGGAAAGCAAATGGAAGCTTCAAAAGGCCCCAAAAGCAAAACAAAGAGGGGACAAAGCATTGCAGGGCACTGCCACTGGATCTCTTCGAGCTGCCTATAAGAAATATGCATGGGAGAAACGTACTAAACGAATAGAAGATGCTTAGCTCAAAATTTTCTCCCTTCTTAAGGAAAAAAATCCAGCTCCATTTTGGGAATATATAAATCAAGTCAGCAACAATGGCCAGACTAAGGAGAACGGGGTACCCGAGAATGTCTGGGTGAATCATATTATACAGCTCTACAGCGGCGGGACAGGAGAGCCGCTAGTCTCCCAATCTTCCCAGACACAAAATTACGAAAACATCCAGGCCCCAGATATTCCAGAAGCCGAAGTAATTAAAATCATTAGTCGCATGAGGAATGACGGCGCGCCAGTGCCCAATGGAATATCTGTTGCAGTCTTTAAATCGAACCGATCCTTTTGGGCAGAACTCTTCACGCCGCTCTTTAAACAAGCCTTTCTTACAGCCACAATTCCATCTACTTGGCAGGGCTCAATATTACATCCAATTTACAAAAAGGGCAACCGCTTAAAACCGGCCAATTACAGACTAAGAGCGTTATTGGACATTGAAGCCAATGCTACGCTCGTGTCCTGCTGGCTGAACTAGAAAATTGGGTCACAGAAAATAGTATTCTCCCCCGCACCCAGTCAGGCTTCAGATCGGGCTGCTCCACAACAGACAATAGAACAGCGCTGACCTATTTGTCCTGGAAGGCCACTCTGGGTAACCATCCACCCCTATTCTGCTGCTTTGTGGATTTTAGTGCAGCGTTTGACAGAGTCGATCGAGGAGTGTTATGGAATAAGCTAAGTTCTTGGGGGATACCCTCCACACTTCTCTCTGCACTGATGCCACTACATCAGAAGAACTGGGTGAGGATTAAAACCAGCGCCACAACAGTATCTGTAAAAATCCTAACAGAAAATGGTTTAAAACTAGGCTGCGTATTAGCCCCGCTACATTTCAATCTCTATACTGCTGACTTGCCAAAAGCACTGGCTGGTGCAACCTTGGTTGCCCCAAAATTGGACGGTGTGCGGCTCCAGATCATGCAATACGCCAATGACCTTGTCATTATGGATCATACAAGAACGGGCCTACAAAGAGCGCTCACTGCCCTTAACATGTACAACATAAGGAACAAACTCTTGATGAACGAGTCAAAAACTAAAATCATGATTTTTGGGAGACATCAAAGAAATAAAATCTTGTCTTAGAGAGTGGGTGGGTCACAAATAACCACCTGCACTAGCTACAATTATTTGGGAGTCGGGTTCAATGAAAGGGCAAATCAAGTGGTCCATCTTAAACATCTTCGGTCCAAGGGAGCTGGGGTTATACATAGCCTGAGGTGCCTGAATCGGCAGTTGAACAGCAACTCCGCCAAGCCAATTTTAAGGGTCTTACATGCCAAATTGTTCCCAGCATTGTCTTATGGCTTTTCCAGGCAAAATGGACCTATTCCTTGCTAATTATCAAACAATGGCCTATAAGAAAATATTTTCCATTCTCCAGCATGCAAGGAGAGCCAGGCTGAGGCTCGAGTTGGGTCTGGCAAGTACAGACCTTCACTGCATAGGCGACTTAATGAAATTTTACATCTATACCCTGCGTGCCTCAGCTCAATCGCCAAAAGAACAACTTCAATCTATATTCATGGATGAACTCTCCCCCTGGTACAGACAGCTGCATTTGGCCATCTCCACATTAAAGATTGAAACTACAAACCTCTCTAATCCAACCATTCCTCCGTCAGCGTGGAAAAAACTATAAAAAGCCAAATTATCTTAGTGTCATTTGAGAGAGACATTGCTCGGCTTTCTAAAAACCCACTCTTCACAGCCCTGGACGCCTCGTATATCAAACATCAATCATACTTTAATTACTCCCTTCAACCACAGACTCGTAACAAAATTATTTATATGAGGCTTTTAGCCCTTCCAATCTACGACTTTAATCCACTTTGGGCTCGGGGGAATGGACAGCTAACGTGTAGGCTTTGTAACTACCCAGATGAGTCTTGGCTACATCTGCTATGCTGTTGTCCCAGTTTTGCTCATGACCGTCGTCGGCTATTGTTCCCAGTCTATCGGGACAAGCTGCTGAGGCATTGCAGGTAAGCATCTGATTTGTGTTTCAGCAACAATTCCGCTCAAGTTCTTGCAAGGGCTGGGAAGTTTATTAACATTATTTTAACCACATTGTACACAGCTCAGCACTAAGAAATAGTTAAAGAACATGAGACGACATCCAGGGGGTCAAATCGGATAACCTTGCAGGGTCTAACAACGCACTCACAGAGATAGCTCACTAAGAGCTGTTGAAGCATTCTCAAGTCCCTTTCTATATTGCCATTGTACAAATGGACTTTGCTGAAAGCTAGGTATTGGCAACTGTAATAAACCCTGGGACATTCTGATATTGCCTTTTGCACTCCACACTTTTCTGCTGGCTCTAAATGGCCAGATTTGACATTCTGGCATCAACAAGAAATGCTGCTTTGGAATTGTTATTAATCTTGACTGCTTGCTTTTATATTGTGCTTTTAAATTTTAATCCCTGTTTAAATTAAGTATCAATGCGATGTTTGTATGTTACGGTTTTAATTAACTGTATAATAAAGAGAGAAAGTATTTTCCTCAAAGAAAAATATTACAGTTCACAATAATGTAATGGCTCAGAAGTGGTTCCCTATGAGTCTTGAGAGGACTAAATTGAGGTCCTACATTTGGGCCAGTCCTTGGTGAAATGACTTTTAAGGCATTTCATGAAAGCTTTCATTACTGGGATTTTGAATAAGGGTGCATGTTGCAGGGTCTGCATGCAAGCAGCCACTTATTCCAAATGAAGGTGAAACAAACAGCATATTATGTACTGAACCAATGCTTGAAGGGTCTCTGTTTGTTTATGCAGTAACGGATAATGAATAACAAGCTTGTATACCCGGCTTGTGACCTTCATGCAGAATATACATACACTCCTTTTGTAACCTTAAGTATACAAATTCTAAGACCCTAGGTGCCAAGCAGCAATGTCCATTTCCCTGAGATCTGGATGTCCTAATTACCTTGAAGCTGACTTAAGAGGTATACTCTGATTGGCAACACCTTGTGTGGGTGGGTATGGTTGCCATGTCAGCGTTACAAGAATGAGCTTCATTGACATTTGCCTCGGCTTCCTTACTATATAAGGGATCAGAGGTAATGAAAGCAAAGCATATGCAAATATCTCTGACCAGTTCATCCATACTGCATTGCCAATGGACTGCCGGTGTGGAGGCCTAGCTTGGGGCCATCACTTGTGATCATTGCCTCGACAGACACTCCTACTGAGAACGTATATGCAGCTAAGCGTGTGGCACTATGGCAATGCGCAAGGCATCATCCCAAACAGGCTCATGATTTTTCTCACTATTAGAGGATGTGAAAAAGAAGTAGTCGTCTTTGAAATGCAATCACTCTCTCTTGATTGAGATAGGCTTTGTCTGTCACAGAGTTTATAAGGGCCCCTATAAGAAGCTATATTTGCTGAAGCCAGAAATGGGACTTTTTGGCGTTGACTGTAAAGTCTAGTCTCTTGTGAACCAACACTGCTGCCTGAACATGTCCTAGCCAATGCTGATGACCACTGCTCTTTAGCATCTAGTCATCCAGATATAGAAAGATATGAATGGTTTTGGGGTCCAGATGCACTGCAATCACCACTAGACACTTGGTAAAGACCATTGGCGCGGTTCTGAATCCCAAAAAGTAGGAATTTGAACAGGTAGTGTTCTCCACTTACCACAAACCTGACATAACAATTTTATGGCAAATGAATAGGGATGTGAAAGTAGCATTCCTTGAGATCAAGTGTTGCCATGTGATCTTCTATGCAGAGCAGTGAAAAGACATCCTGCAGGGTTGTCATACTGAAATGCTCCAACCAGATGTACGGTTTAGAGACCCGAGATAGAAGAAAAACTGTTGAGTCGTGTCCTTTTTTGGGATCAAGTAGTACAGGGAATACACCACTTCATCCCATTCATGTGGGGGCACTGATTTGATGGCACCTTTGCTGAGAAGTGCTTGTACTTCCTCTTGCAGAAGATGGTGTTGTTCCTGACTGATTACATGATGGTGAGGTGGGACGTTTGGTGGTGCGATGAGAAACTCCAAGCAATGTTCTTTGTTTTTACTATGGACAAGACCAGCTTGTCTCTGGTTATATCCTCCCACTGGGGAAGGACTAACCAGATTCTCCTCGGAGAAGTGTTGTATGTTCGAAGAGAATGGTGGGCAAGCAGTGTGCTTGCATGAGTATAGAGTGAGTGGTGTGTTTGTGAGTGCAGGGGTCAGTGTTTCTGTGAGAGTACAAAGCGAGCAGTAGGTTTGTTTGCAGGGTGAGAGGTGTGTCTCTGTGAGATGAGCTTGTGTGGGTTCACGTTGTGAGTGCAAAGGAAGATGTGTCTGTGTAAATGTAGAGTAAGTTAAGCCTGTAGGGCTGCTAGATAAAGGGTGTCCCTGTGCGCATGCAGGAACAGCGGTCTACCTATATACCTACAGTCGGAGCGGTGTGTAGTGTTGGTGGTGAATCAGTGTGAGTGCAGGGTGAAAGGTGTGCCTGTGTGAGTGCATATTCAATAGTGAGTGCAGGGTGAGCAGAATATCTGTGTGACTGAAAGGGAAGAGTTGTCTCTGAGTCTAGATTGAGTTTTACTTGTATGAATGCCATGCCTGTGTGAGTGCAGGGTGATTCTATGTGCATGCATGGAGAGTGGTATGCCTTCAAGTATGGGGGTTACGTGTACTTGTATGGTAAACAGTCTTTACACGCATGCATTGCAATGTAATGCCTTCGCCACATGTATGCCTGTACCACTCATGCCTTAACAACAAAATCACACACTATGTATGTAGGTATGTGTGTGTGTGTGTATATATATATATATATATATATATCCACTTCTAAAGGGTAGCCCCAAGGAGAGAAGCCACAGGCAGATAATCACGTTCGTTTTTTATTTCTCTTTGGCAGCTTGCAAACAGGCTTTCAGTAAAACTGGCAACACATCTTAATGGCCAAACGCGTTTCAGGAACAACACTTCCTTTCTTCAGTGGCGCTATGCAGTGAAACAACAGAGCAGCGTGTCTTGCGCACATTTTATTCAAAGTACCTGCCACAGTGGGCGTGGCCATCCTCATGGCCTTCTGGTCTCCGTAGTCCGTCAAGATTTTCCCAGGTGGGTCCGCTCTGTGCACACTTTATTCAGCAATGTTCATACCCAGGTGGGTTGGTGGCAGTATTGACTGCAAAGTCTGTCCCGCTTTGTAGCTGCCAAAATACGAACTTCATGACAGCACCGGCTAGGCGTCGTCATCCTGCCTCCCAGTGCCGACTCCTGGTGGGTTTCAGCACGGGCCCACAAACCGGCAGTGGGCTTCACTCCGCGGCGGGCAAGGCCGCTCAATATCCACTTCTAAAGGGTAGCCCCAAGGAGAGAAGCCACAGGCAGATAATCACGTTCGTTTTTTATTTCTCTTTGGCAGCTTGCAAACAGGCTTTCAGTAAAACTGGCAACACATCTTAATGGCCAAACGCGTTTCAGGAACAACACTTCCTTTCTTCAGTGGCGCTATGCAGTGAAACAACACTTCCAAAGCACAGGGCGCTTTGGTGAACATATATTGCGCGGTGGTCCGACCGCGGGAAGCTGCACCATTGTTGGCTGGAATAAACTGTAACCAGCTGTACGAGGCTGCCGGTCTGTACTGAACGCGACTGGATCAGCACCTTGCTCTACATGCGAAATAAATCTGCCAGAATGAGCTGCACCTACTATAGGTAATAATACAAATGAAAATATAAAAATGCACGTCTGAACTTACTAAAAGAAGAATGTTTTTCTCGCACTAAAGACTCGATGTCCCATCATGCAATTGAACTGAGCACTCTGCATCCGCCCACTGGGGGCTGTCGTAATGCTGAATAAATTGATGGAAATGGAACAGCTGCGAGTTTCAGATGTCGTTTTTGACTTGCCCAGGAAGAAGAGGTTGAGAAACTTCGAAACGCGTTGGCAGTAGAAATGCTATGTGGCACATGAAGGCAGACTGCATCTTTAGGCCGACAGGCAGAGCAAAGTCGAGTGCGCTTCCAAAGCACAGGGCGCTTTGGTGAACATATATTGCGCGGTGGTCCGACCGCGGGAAGCTGCACCATTGTTGGCTGGAATAAACTGTAACCAGCTGTACGAGGCTGCCGGTCTGTACTGAACGCGACTGGATCAGCACCTTGCTCTACATGCGAAATAAATCTGCCAGAATGAGCTGCACCTACTATAGGTAATAATACAAATGAAAATATAAAAATGCACGTCTGAACTTACTAAAAGAAGAATGTTTTTCTCGCACTAAAGACTCGATGTCCCATCATGCAATTGAACTGAGCACTCTGCATCCGCCCACTGGGGGCTGTCGTAATGCTGAATAAATTGATGGAAATGGAACAGCTGCGAGTTTCAGATGTCGTTTTTGACTTGCCCAGGAAGAAGAGGTTGAGAAACTTCGAAACGCGTTGGCAGTAGAAATGCTATGTGGCACATGAAGGCAGACTGCATCTTTAGGCCGACAGGCAGAGCAAAGTCGAGTGCGCTTCCAAAGCACAGGGCGCTTTGGTGAACATATATTGCGCGGTGGTCCGACCGCGGGAAGCTGCACCATTGTTGGCTGGAATAAACTGTAACCAGCTGTACGAGGCTGCCGGTCTGTACTGAACGCGACTGGATCAGCACCTTGCTCTACATGCGAAATAAATCTGCCAGAATGAGCTGCACCTACTATAGGTAATAATACAAATGAAAATATAAAAATGCACGTCTGAACTTACTAAAAGAAGAATGTTTTTCTCGCACTAAAGACTCGATGTCCCATCATGCAATTGAACTGAGCACTCTGCATCCGCCCACTGGGGGCTGTCGTAATGCTGAATAAATTGATGGAAATGGAACAGCTGCGAGTTTCAGATGTCGTTTTTGACTTGCCCAGGAAGAAGAGGTTGAGAAACTTCGAAACGCGTTGGCAGTAGAAATGCTATGTGGCACATGAAGGCAGACTGCATCTTTAGGCCGACAGGCAGAGCAAAGTCGAGTGCGCTTCCAAAGCACAGGGCGCTTTGGTGAACATATATTGCGCGGTGGTCCGACCGCGGGAAGCTGCACCATTGTTGGCTGGAATAAACTGTAACCAGCTGTACGAGGCTGCCGGTCTGTACTGAACGCGACTGGATCAGCACCTTGCTCTACATGCGAAATAAATCTGCCAGAATGAGCTGCACCTACTATAGGTAATAATACAAATGAAAATATAAAAATGCACGTCTGAACTTACTAAAAGAAGAATGTTTTTCTCGCACTAAAGACTCGATGTCCCATCATGCAATTGAACTGAGCACTCTGCATCCGCCCACTGGGGGCTGTCGTAATGCTGAATAAATTGATGGAAATGGAACAGCTGCGAGTTTCAGATGTCGTTTTTGACTTGCCCAGGAAGAAGAGGTTGAGAAACTTCGAAACGCGTTGGCAGTAGAAATGCTATGTGGCACATGAAGGCAGACTGCATCTTTAGGCCGACAGGCAGAGCAAAGTCGAGTGCGCTTCCAAAGCACAGGGCGCTTTGGTGAACATATATATATATATATATATATATATATATATATATATATTCACTTAAAAAAACCATAGGTTTGACACATGTTATAGTTAGTTGGACATTTCACTCGTAAAAAACCAATGAAATAGTTAGTTCAGATAACTATAACTCGCGCCCGCAATCCTACTCATGACGTCACATATTACATCACTCATGACATGGTCAGTGGCATCACTCATGACATCACTGATGACATCATCCTTGTGATAGAGTGGCGGTCGCGCGAGTTATAGTTATCTGAACTAACTAGAACGGGGGAATTTCATTGCTTTTTTACGAGTGTAATGTCCACCTAACTATAACATGTGTGAAACCTATGGTTTTTTAAGTGAATTTGCAAGGTTTTTTAAATGCTAATTCCTAACTATAACGTGTGTGAAACCTATGGTTTTTTTAAGTGAATTTGTACGTTTTTTTAAATGCTAAGTTATGTATGTATTATTATATTATTTTTTTTTAAGGTTTTCACCGTGCGCGTACCCCGCGATTTAAAAAAAAAAAAAAAAATGTTTTTTTCACCTTTCGGGGTCCTTCAGGGACCCCCTGACAAAGGCTAGGGGGTCAGGAACTCTCTACCCTGCCCCCTTTTCACGTTCGCCACCTCTCTTTTTCAGTGTCGCACCCAAAACAAACAAATTGGCGGACAACACTTCCTGATTTCGACCGATTCGAATGTTGACTGACATGTAACCACCAATCAGAATTACGCTCGCGCAGGGCACCGTGCGCGCACGGTGCGCGCATATGGATATTTATGTACTTTTAACTGCAATTTTGTCAGGAACTACTGTACAGATTGACTCCATATATGCAAAAGGCACATGCCTGATCTGAGGACTACCTCTCTGCCAAATTTCAAGTAATTCTGTTCAGCCGTTCGGGCTGTACCTTCGACTAAAGGGCCTATGGAAAATAAGATGGGGAACACGCGTTTTGGTACCCCCCTTTTTTCTCGGCCCCCGCTTGACGAATCACCCCGAGACTTTCAGGGTAGGAGCTGAGCGGAGCGCCCCATTAGTTTTGAAAATTTCGCGAGGATTCATCAACCGGCGCCAAAGTTATTCAAAATAGAATTTTAAGATTTCCTATGGAAACACGGTCCTAACTATAACTATCTACTGGCGACTGCCAGTAGATTATATATATATATATATATATATATATTCACTGAAAAAACCATAGGTTTCACACACGTTATAGTTAGGAATTAGCATTTAAAAAACCTTGCAAATTCACTGAAAAAACCATAGGTTTCACACATGTTATAGTTAGCGGAAATTTTACTGATAAAAAACCAATGAAATTGCCCCGTTATAGTTAGTGCTGGCAACTATAACTCACGCGACCGCAATCCTCTGCTGATGCTAATACTGTATTTAGACACTTATTTGCCCATGTCTTCTTCCATACATTTTTAGCTATACATATATTACAAATATTTTTTTTTCATAAAGACACATATGTCATCAGCAGAAGATTGCGGTCGCGTGAGTTATAGTTGCCAGCACTAACTATAACGGGGCAATTTCATTGGTTTTTTATCAGTAAAATTTCCGCTAACTATAACATGTGTGAAACCTATGGTTTTTTCAGTGAATTTGCAAGGTTTTTTAAATGCTAATTCCTAACTATAACGTGTGTGAAACCTATGGTTTTTTCAGTGAATTTGTACGGTTTTTTAAATGCTAAGTGACTTTACGCCATTCGTGGCGTGCGCGCCCACTTAACGCAGTTCGTTCCGTGCGCGCACGGTGCGCTTCGCGCACCGTGCGCGCACAGTGAGCACGCGGTGCGCTTCGCGCACCGCGCACCCACTTTACGCAGTTAGTGCCGTGCCCACGTTACGCTAGATGGGCCATGTACGCACGATGCGCTTCGCGCACCGTGCGCACATGGAGGACATATTATGCGCTTCCTTGTGATAGGTAATCTGTTGAAATTTTTTGTGAAATTTCTGTGCTCTGATAAGCCATGCACAAATGGTGGACTTCGGCCACCATTTGCACAAGGGGTGGAGAAAGTGTGGATAGTGTTTTTTTTATTTTTATTTTTTTACCGTACGCTTACGGTAAGCGTACGGTAAGCGTACCCCGCGAAATTGCCGAAAAAAAAATAATGCCATTTTTGCTCTTGGGGGATGTTTGGGGACTCCCTCAACATGACTATGTGAGAGGGAGTTGTCAAAACATCCCCGTAACATGTTTTTGGCCATCATGTTTGATACATAACACTCAGTGCGGTAGACAAAATGGCGGACGCCGCTTCCTGGTTTCTGCCGATTCGAATGTTTACTAAGATCTAAGAGCCAATCAGAATCGCGCTCGCGCACGCCACCGTACGCTTACCGTAAGCGTACGGTAAGCGTACCGTAAGCGGGCTCAGATATATATATTGATTTAAAGGCTATTTTCTCAGAATCTACTGAACAGATTTACACCAAACCTACAAAAGGCACTTCCTTGACCTAGGGACTACCTCTCTGCCAAATTTCTAGTAATTCTGTTCAGCCGTTCGGGCTGTAGCTCGTTCTAAAGGTCCTATGGAAAAATGCATGGGAAAAACGCGTTTTGGGACCCCCCTTTTATCTCAGCCCCCGCTTGACGAATCCCCCCGAGACTTTCAGGGTAGGAGCGGAGCGTAGCGCCCCACCTATTTTGAGAAATTCGCGAGGATTCATCGACCGGCGCCAAAGTTATTCAAAATAGAATGTTGAGGTTTTCCTATGGAAACGTGGTCCTAACTATAACTACCTACTGGCGACCGCCAGTAGGTAATATATATATATATATATATATATATATATATAGAGAGAGAGAGAGAGAGAGGGAGACGGAAGGAGTGAGTGAGTGAGTGAGTGTGTGTATATGTGTGTATGTGTGTATGTATATATATATATATATATATATATATATATATATATATATACATACATATATACACATACATATATACATACACCCACACATTCAAGAAACCAAAGATATACACCCACACAATCAAGAAACCAAAGGGTAAAGCTTAGTTATAGTTAGGAACAGTCTGTCCCGACAAACTACACAAACTTAAAAGATTCTATAGATTTAGTTTTCATTTACAATGTATCCACCACCTGCTAATTATTATAAGTAGTGCACCTCCTTACACACTCTTTTCAGCTCGCTAACCAGACAACACTAACTATAACTCACCACTCCACTATGCATTGTATTATGACAAATGATGTCCTTTTAGAAGTTATAAGAATTGTTATAAATGCTACGGTTTAACATGCTATAAGTGATGTAGTAAGCAAAGGTATAACCCGTGCATAGAAAAGGCATGATTTAGAGTTAATGGAGTGTGGCGAGTGAGGTGATAAGACTGTTCGGAGGTGCACGACTTATACTAATTTGAAGGCGGTGAATAAATTATAAATTGAAGTTATAATTATAACACATTCAAAAAGGAACCTCCACTCTAGAGTGGCACCTCGCCTCAAAGTCCCAAGATACAAGAAAAACAAGCATTTGCAATGCAATCGGTCTCGCCTTTGGGAACTTATATGTATTTAGCTATGGGTGCTGAAACATCTACTGTTCTTTAACATGGGGGGAAAGTAAGCAACAAACTGCGTGACACACCAGGTATGGAAATACATGGACAGAAATATTGCCTTTCAGTGGGAAATGGTATAGTTCAAAGCTCTGTTTTTAATATGAAAGCAGAGCCTTCAGTGGTCATATCACTGAAAAAATAGGATTTGAAAAAAATATTATTGTCTACGGGTGCTCGTGGAAGACAATTTCTATGGACTGGAATCTAGAGAATGCTAAAGTGATTCTGGTATTTTACTGACCTATGCTGGTCGTTTTCTATCAAGAAAGTTAAATAGAGGCAGTTGACAGAAAAATTAAAAAAAGAAACTCCCTCAGCAGAAAGCAATTCTGGAATTTTACTGACCTCCAGTTGTCGTTTTCTATCAAAACAGTTAAATAGAGGTAGATGAACAGAAAAAAAAGTTCCTAAGCGGAAGCAGACAAGTCCTAGGGGTGATCTCCACAGCCCTCAAAGTACATACACATATAAGTATATACTAAAGTATATACAAGAGGTCTCGAATGCTCGACCTAAACATAAAAAAAAGATTACAAAACAAGAAATGTTCAGGGACAACATGTTTGGGTTCATTAAAGAATGTGCAGTAAATCGATGGAGCAACCTTGCATAGGTATGAGACGTGTAACATGCTTTGCAGTCACCTAAACCTACATTAGGTACCTTGCTTAAAGGCCTACAGAGTGGTCACTAGCTTTGGAGAGCAAATGATAGTAGCCAGTCAAGACAATATACTTGCAAAAAAAAAAAAAGGTTACATCCAATGCTGCGGCTGCTGCATAGTCCTCTGGATCCCGGCAACAGATCAGCAAGTTAACAGGTCAACAGTTAAGGGTGACAGTGACTGCTCGCAGACTTGGAACTTCAGATTCTAGATGACTTGTAAGAGGTGTAGCTCAATGGGTTGGCACCCTGAACAAGATTGTTAATATATAAATACATAATGAGTACTGCAAAATATAGAGTACCTTTCTCTTTGGTTTTCAGAGTGCCAATACTTTTCTCCAAACATATTTTATTTTTCATAATAGTAATAATTCTCTGTTGCAGACACTAGTGTGTGTGTGGAACTCTTTTATACTAGTGGTCTTCAACATTATGAACAGGTGTCACACCAAGGCCAAAGTCAATACGGTGCATACCTGTGTGCAAAACCTTTTCAAGGTATAGGGTTGCAGCTCTATGTGTAGCATTTTGCAATACAATGGAAACGATATAATCAACACAAATTCAAGCTTTTTTTAAGGTTACTCCCCAATGTTATTTTGCTTGTTGGTCTCTACTAAATCTCCATATAATGCCACATTTAATCCTGAAAGCATCATTGCATTGATATGAGTCCACAGACCCGAGTAAGTTTTTGTCCACAGTCATCATGGGTAGAACCTTTATTGGCCTTACTGCATTGTGGAACTCAGCTTACTTTTCACGAATGCAAGTTTGGATAATAAATCAATGGTAACCTATAAAGGGAAAATGTGACAACTAAATCTATGGCCCACCAGCCTTAGACCAGAAGCACACTCCTTTTCAGGCAGATGTGCACGTGTTATCAGGCAAAATGCTGACATAAGCAGGGCTACTGAGCCATTGGCTGAATAATGTTGATCCATTGTTCCATGCATAATCTTCTACACCCATGGTCAGCTGGGGTAAACAAGACACAGATCCCTGTGTACTGTGGTAATCTGTGAACTCCCATGTAAAAAAAAAACATCTAGCACAGCCTTCAAACGTGGTGTGATAATACACCCTAACAGGCCTATTGCCTTTCACATATGCTTTCCATGAAAATAATAATTGATGCATACTGCCTTTGTTAGTTTTCATTATAAGCAGATCTGACATATGGTGTCTGAAAGAACGTTTTCTGATGAACCAATCAAATCTAAAACCTTTATCATTGTTTTTTTGCCATACCCAACTCAGATGTTTTGTATTGAGCTAACGCCTTTCCCACAAGGCAACTGTAAGGCATACAGTCAAACAATTACAAATATGCACACATTTATGTTTGGCAAAACAATATACAACCCATTTTAAAAAGGTCTAGCAAGGATTATCACAGTGCACATCTTGTACCTCCCAGGTTTGTCAAGAGAAGGTAGCCAGCACCAAAGACCTCACCTAATATGGTTATCTGTAAAATTCCAGATAAATAAATAATAATTGTCTGTAAACAATACTGTACTCTGTGAGACGATTCCATGCAATGAAATATTTCGCTGTAGCCTATTGGCTTTAACATGTGATAAGCACAATAAATACATCAACACTTCTACATTTGTCTTGACCTTTCATAACAAACGTAATCTATTGCACCAGACAGAACCTTCCCAAAAAATTAATGGGACCTTGATCATTGGCTTCTCACTATACTGAACTCTGGCACACCACACTGATCATCATTTTTCCTCAAAACAATCATAAGGCCTATAATCATAAACCTGCAAATATGTGAAATACTGCAGCTTGCAGATGGGTTACTGAGGATCAGCACAATATAAATCTTCAACCTTGACTGTTTCTCACAAGGATTAACCAGAACAATAACCCTTGCCTACTATGCAAATATGTGATAGTCCATGTAACAGAATACCTTCTACATGCTTTAACAAAGGGTGCACATTCTCCTCCCTAAAAGTCCTATTGGCTTTAACACGTTTTTCACAATAAGCCTGGCCTGTTGCTTTTGTCAAAATGTTTCATAATAAACAGATCAGACGTATAGCGTGAGCGAGTACAGAATATGGTACCAGTCTCGGCCTTCTGTTGTTTTAGTACTAGCTTTCCCCTCAATCCCATCCTCCACTGAAGTGTGCGGTTGCTGTACAGGGAAACACACATGCCTTACTTCTTGGAATACATATCCAGACAGTTGCTTAACAGAGGGAGGCTCCGAGCAAGCCACTGAGCATGCAAATCCCCCACCCCGCTTCCCAGCAGCACACCGGGTTCACAACCAGCATGGTGGTTTCAACATGAGCTCATGGGGGGAAGGGTAGCTAAGAGCCGGTCCTGGCCCTGCGTACTGGGTTTAACACAGCAATAGTAATTCCCTTCCTATCCACAGCCTTAACCCAAAGTGTAAACTGGTAAAAAGAGATGCACCGCTCGCTCCCTCACGAGCCAGAGAGTGGATAAGCTGATTTCCAAGTCCCCGGGCAAAGTTTGAGGAAGCAGCCGCCTCCCAATCCTGGCAAGGTAATGCAAGCGGCACGAATAGAAAAATAGATTAAATGCATTTAGGCAGGTTCTTCAGGTAGATTAACCTATGAAGATGACAGATCACTTGGAAAAGTGGGCGACAGAAGCACCATTGACCGACCCGTGCAATGGCATGCTCAGGTTTACAGGTTTTGAAAACTGATTCCAGGAGCTGCGGGCTGGAGGAAAAGTTCTAAAAGGGCCTATCAGGAGCCACCATTAAGAAGGCAGAGCTAGCTCCTTGCAAGATGAAGGTCCGGGTTTGACGAGGAACATAGCCGTACCTTCTGCCATGGCTGGATTTCTATGGATATAGCTCACTGCTTCGGGTCCGCTGCCGCCGCTCACCTGGGCGCAGCAAACTATCAGCACCATGAAGAAGCTGATGGAAGTTAGATAAGTCCCTTTCCAGAAGCCAAAGGACCCAATCAAAGGTAACTGGCTGACGGAGCGGGAAAACAAAGGAAGTCCTGGTAGTTTTCCTCCCAAGAAGTCAATGTCTGTGCAACATGGCTTTCTGAGCCTCATGTTCTTACAGGCCCAGCCAAGGCTCCAGGTGCTGCCCCGCAAGGGCCGCCATGCTCTTACAATGGAATATAAACAGAATTTTAACAAGCATTGGCATAGCCAATAGGTCTCGCTTTTGGGACCTTATAAGTGTTTAGCCATGCAACAGTTGCATAACTATATACTTATAAGGTCCCAAAAGCGAGACCTATTGGCTATGCCAATGCTTCTTCGCCTTCAAAAAACTAATGTGTCATAACGTAACTGGTGCTCATATAAGGCACCCCAATACTTTCGGGTCGAGTTCGCGCTATGTCTAAAAATATAAGCAGAGCCTGGTGTATTCTTCACAGCCCTTCTCGTCTCCCATAGTGCTATGAGGCAGCTCTGTGGATCTCATGCAGTGTCATGGCACCCGCTGATTTCCATGCAGAGCTTTGGGTGGCTGATTTTTGGCGTTCCTTGTTTTCTAATTGGATGTTATACCATGCAGATTTGAAGAGCGCAATATCACCTGGCAGCAGCCTTGGTCGAAGTGCATTAAAAACGAGCAGCTCTAAACTCGGCCTCACGAGATTCGGCTCTCCTTGCTGCTCATCGCCCCACGGGGCCTCAACACTCGTCTCCTGAGCTGCTCCCTTTGGACTGCTGTTGGCAACAAACTCACTGCGAAAAACAAATATGAAGCCTTCCGGAGAACACAATAGCTCACCCTAAGTTTTGCTATTCTTGTTTGCACATCTGGCAACAGGTTGAAATGGGGAAAATTGGAGCGTTGAGCGAGTGTGTTCCTCAGTGACTGTCTATATTTTAATTAAAAGCAGATCGACTTTCTAAAATTCGGACACTGAATTAAACAAGCGTGGTCCCGAAAGTGAAAGTGGACCGTGCTGCAGCCGATCTCTTGTCTTTATGGGGCCATGTATTAAAAACACATGGCCCCATGAAGATAAGAAAGTGCTTTGTGACGACGCAAAGCAGGCAAGCCAGTCCGGGTGGGCTGGCACAGAAAGCCAAAGGGAGGCAACCCAAACACCTAATTTCCAATGTCAGACCACCGTTTAACATAAACAGTGACGCAAGCCAATGGAAATGAGGGGCGGGGCTTAAAGCCCTCTTCTGAAAATCCTCTCCTACAAAATCTCTTGCGGAAGCGGAGCAGGGCTCTGCCCTGCAAGGCACGCGAGGCCTAAAAACCATGGGTGATACATCCTTCTCTGTTCAAGCAGCCAAACTAGGGAACTCTTTAGCCCCCCAACATATGATCTACAGATAACCACCTTATCTTCAGAAAACTACTCAAAAATGATCTCTTCCCCACATAACCACGATACTGAGTAACATATCCATCAAGTTTCTTTCATTTTTCACTATACTAATTCACCACTAATAGTTTATGGGTTACGGAGTAGCGTGCTACTCGCCAAAAAAGCGCTTCGATGACGTGTCAGGGGTAGTAAGCGTTATATAAATGCAATTTCAATACAATAAATTCGAGTTATAATACAATAAATAGATTGGAGTATGAGTTGTAGACAAGAGTAAAGTGGCAGGTAGCCTAGGTGAGTTTTGTGGTGTGGTGTACAGTGAGGCAGAGTGGATTGGCATATAGTGGAGTAGTAGAATAGAGTGGAGTACTGTGTCAGAGTAGAGTGGAGTAGAGTGGAGTAAAGTGGGGTGCAGTAGCATACAAACAGTTGCATACAGTGTTGTATAGTGGACTACAGTATCTTAGAAGGGCATAAAGTAGAGTATTGTACAGTGGCATACAGTTTTATACATTGTTATACAGTGGAGTGGAGTGGAATAGACAGGAGTAAAGTGTTGGAGAGTGGCATACAGTGTAGTAGATTAAAGTTGCATAGAGTAGACTAGTGTGTCAAACAGTAGAACCGCGTAGAGTGGATTGTTGTACAGTAGCGCAACACCATCAGCAAGGAACTCCCCACCATCATCAACGCATCCATCACCTTGGCCTCCTTCCCTGAAGGATGGAAACATGCGGAAATCAAACCGCTCCTCAAAACACCACTGCAGACCTCATAAACAACCGCCCCATCCCCCTACTCCCATATCCAGCCAAAGTACTTGAGAAAACAATAAACCTCCAACTTATCGCTCGCCTGGATAACAACAACCTACTGGACCCCTCACTATCCTGATTCCGCTCAAATCACAGCACTAAAACGACCCTGATTGCAGCCACAGACGACATCAGAACTCTCCTAGACATGGAAAAAAACGCCGCCCTGATTCTTCTCGATCTCTTCTCAGCATTCAACACCATATCAAACTTCACCCTACTGGACTGTCTCCACCAAATGACCTTGAATGATCCTTGCTCTCCGGACGTACCCAAAGGGTCCTACTCCCACCCTTCACCTCGGGTCTGAAAAACAATCTTTGGCGTCCCACAAGAATCCTCCCTAAGCCCAACCCTATTCAACTCCTGCATGGTCCCTCTGGCCACCCTGGTCAGATCCTATAGTATGAATATAATCTCCTGTGCGGATGATACTCAACTCATCCTCTCTCTCTCCTCAGACCCGACTAACACCAAGTCTAACTTCCACAGAAGCATGACCAGCGTCGCAAGCTGGATGCAAAACAGATGCCTCAAACTCAACAGACAAAATAGAAATACTTATCTTTGGAAGCAACGATTCCTTGTGGGATGGCTCCTGGAGGCCTACGGAGTTCGGCCTAACACCCACAGAACATACAAGAAACCTCAGAATCATTCTGGACAACATGTTCTCATTGATGAAGCAGATAAATACGGGCTCATCCTCCTGCTTTCTCATACTCCTGCTTCCTCAACCTCTGCATGCTCAGGAAAATCTTCAACTGGCTCCCCACCAGCACCAGACGCACCATCACCCAAACCCTCATTACCAGCCGCCTGGACTACGATAATTCCCTCACCTCACAACTACTAAACAGACTCGAGACCATCCAGAACGCAGCAGTCAGGTTCATCCTCGACCTCCCCAGACTGACCCACATCAACCCCTCCTCAAATCTCTGCACTGGCTTCCGATCAGCAAACGATGCCAGTTCAAACTTCTCATCCATGTCTACAAAGCCCTACACAACCAGGGACTGGCATCTCAGCAACCCCCGGCGCCTAGACACCCTCACAAATGATAAGCAACGCTTTACAAATTCCATTTGATTTGATAGCGTAGAATGAGGTGACGTCTCGTACAGTGGAGTAAAGTAGAGTGGAGTGGCGTATTGTAGTGTGGAGTAAAGTATAAGTATAATAGAGTGCACTGGTGAGTCGTAGAGTGGCTTGGAGTGGAGTATAGTGGCGTAGCGTGTTTAATGAACTGTTCTAAACTGGAGTAGGGTCTTGTACAGCAGAGTGGAGTGCGGTGTCGTAGAGTAAAGAAAGGTTTTGTATAGTGGAATGGAGTGTTGAACAATGGAGTCTATGGGGATAGAGTGGAGTATAGAGTTGGACAGTGGAGTGTACAGGAATAGAGTTGAATAGAGTGCGATAGAGTGTCATCAAGTGTAGTAGACTTTTATAGAGTGGAGGAAAGTGTCGTACAGTAGAGTGGCATGGAGTGGCTTACACTGGATTACTGTAAAGTGGAGTAAAATACAGTGGAATACCACACAGCGGAGTGTAGAAGAGTGGAGTGGCACAAAGTGGAATAGTGTAGAGTGGAGTGGTTTATAGTGGAGCGGCATAGGGTACAGTGGATTTGCATCAAGTGCAATGCTGTACATTCAAGTGGTGTAGCATAGAATCGAGGAAACTTATAAACTGGAGTGGCGTCTCATACAGTACAGTGGAGTGCTGTGTCGTACAGTGTTGAAAACTGTTGTAGAGTGGAGTAAAGTATTGTACAATAGAGTGTACAGGGACAGAGTCGAGTGCAAATTTGGATAGTTGTGTGTACAGGGATAAAGTGGAGTACAGTCTCGTAAAGTTGCATACAGTGTGGTAGAATTTTGTATAGTTGAGTTATATAGAGTGGAGGAGAGTACACTAGAATGGCGTGGAGTAACATACAGTGTAGGGGCTTACAGTGGAATAGCATAGAGTGGGGTGGCATAAAGTGGAGTAGGGGCGGAGTGGAATAGCATGTAGTGGAGTAGCGTACAGTGGAGTGGCATACAGTGTAGTGTAGACTGGTGTAGTGTTTAGTGGAGTAGCATAGATTGTAACAGCATATAGTGGAGTGACGTGGAGTGATGTAGAGTGGAGTGGGGTAGAGTGAAGTAGTATACAGTGGAGTGACGTCCAATCGAATGACAGAGTGGAGTGGCATACAGTGGAGTGGAGTAGAGTGGAAAACCATCCAGGACATAGGCGAAAATTGAAGTTGTGTATTAGCAGAGTGGAGTGGTGTACAGTGGCGTGGCATACCGTAGCATAGAATTGGAACAGCGTAGAATGGAATAGCTAAAGTGGAGTGGCGTCTAATGGACTTGCGTAGATTAGAGTGCCGTACACTGGGTGGCATAGAGTGGAGTAGTGTACAGTGGAATAGCATATAGTGGAGTGGCAAACAGTGTAGTGGCTTACAGTGGAATAGCATATAGTGGAATGGCATGCAGCGGCGTACAGGTAATTTGTGTAGCTTGGAGAGGCGTACACAGGAGTGAGGTAGAGTATAATAGCATATAGTGGTGTGGCATCCAATGTAATAGCATAGAATGGAGTGGCATAGAGTGGAGTGACATGTAGTGGCATACAGTGGAATAGCAGAGGGGCGTGGGGTACAGTGTAATGGCATAAAGTGTAATAGCATAAAGTTGAGTGGCATATAGTGGAGTGGCATATAGTGGAGTGGCATATACTGAAGTGACATAAAGTGGAGTTGAGTGCAGTAGAGTTGCATACAGTATATTAGCAGAGTAGACTGGCATAGCGTGAAGTAGTGTACAGCGTAAAAGTTTAGAGTGGAGTGACGTAGAGTGGTGTGTTGTACAATGGAGTGGCTTAGTGTGTAATAGCGTATAATGGAGTAGCGTACAGAGGAATGGCGTACAATGAAGTGGTTTCCACTGGAGTGGCATACAGTGGAGTGGGGTAGAGTGTAATAGAGTACAGTGGAGTGGCATCCAATGGAATAGTGTAGATTGAAGTGGCATAGAGTGGAGTGTCATACACTGGATTGGCATAGGGTGGAGTAGCATACAGTGGAGTGGCGTACGATGGAATAGAATGGAGTGGAGTGACAAAGTGAAATACAGTGGAGTGGCATAGAGTGGAACAGCGTATAGTAAAGTAGTGTCCAGTGGATTGATGTACAGTGGAGGTGTGTACAATGTAAAAGCGTAGAGAGGAGTAGCGTACAGTGTAATAGAGTGGAATGGTGTAGAGTGGAGAAAAACCATCTTCCTTATGTACTCCTGTGCAACAAAATTGACAAATGACCTAGCAGTGAGCTACACAACCTACTATATGGAGGACATGATAAATAATCTCAATCTTTATAATGGTGATTGGCTTTCCTTCCCATTGGGCTTCATATCTAGCACAATCCTAATGAATGTAAAAAGGAGGGGGGCGTGGCCTGGACAGCGACCAAGATGGCAGCACGTCTCTAAAGCTCCGGAGCCGCCGCTCCTCCTCCAGAGTTACGGGCCGGTTTCAAGGCCTTTGATATGCGTCTTGACACACTGGTGACACAGCTGGATGACATGAGAGGACGCTTGGACCAACAGGACACCCGCATAGAAGCGGTAGAGCAACGTATTTCGGAGATAGAGGATGCGCAGCCTGCAATGGCTAAACGGATGGAACGCACAGAACTTCTTAAGGCGGTCGCGCAAAAGCCAAAGATTTGGAGGCACGATCGCGCTGGAAAAACATCTGCATAGCGGGAGTAGCGGAGTCCACCAATAGCGGCCCCATGAATTAATATGTTGTATGCCTATTAAAAGAGCTTTTTGGAAACGGTGCATTCTCATCTACATTCACGGTGGAACCGGCTCATCCGTCATTGGCCCCAGGCCAGCTCCTGTTGCCCCATCTCCTTTGATCATAGCCCGGCTCCTTAACTATTGTGACCGAGATGCCTCACTCCGCCTGGCTTGGGAAAAGGACTCCATTCAATACAGAGGTACAAAAGGGGGTGGTGATGGACGGAGCATCAGAACCAATCAAACACTCACACCCAGTCAACAGATCTGGGTTTTATCCATCACCGTTCTTTAGCCCACTCTGCCACCCCAGTTCAGACATGGCCATATGCAAATCAGTCTGACCCTGTGCCTCATGGGAACAGTCCAGCCCAAACTGCCAAGCCATGCCTTCCCTGGACCAGAAACAAGCTTCCCAGGACCGGTTTCTGGCATTTCAGCCGTCTTCAGCCAGGCTTGCTTGAATCCAGTGGCAAAGTGAGCAAGGGACTCACGTCTGATCATACCCTGCCAACCTATGGCGAACAAAGCGGTACAAAAGGGGGTGGTGATGGACGGAGCATCAGAACCAATCAAACACTCACACCCAGTCAACAGATCTGGGTTTGATCCATCACCGTTCTTTAGCCCACTCTGCCACCCCAGTTCAGACATGGCCATATGCAAATCAGTCTGACCATGTGCCTCATGGGAACAGTCCAGCCCGAACTGCCAAGCCATGCCTTCCCTGGACTGGAAACAAGCTTCCCAGGACCGGTTTCTGGCATTTCAGCCGTCTTCAGCCAGGCTTGCTTGAATCCAGTGGCAAAGTGAGCAAGGGACTCACGTCTGAGCATACCCTGCCAACTTATGGCGAACAAAGCGGTACAAAAGGGGGTGGTGATGGACGGAGCATCAGAACCAATCAAACACTCACACCCAGTCAACAGATCTGGGTTTGATCCATCACCGTTCTTTAGCCCACTCTGCCACCCCAGTTCAGACATGGCCATATACAAATCAGTCTGACCCTGTGCTTCATGGGAACAGTCCCGTGCTCTCTATGCCCACTGGAATCAAGCTATCCTGGCTGAAGAGAAGTGAAACCCCGAAACCGGTCCTAGGATGCTTGGTTCCAGTCCAGGGAGAACCTGGCTTGGCAGTTCGGGCTGGACTGTTCCCATGAGGCACAGGGTCAAGACTGATTTGCATATGGCTGAGTTCAAACTGGAATGGCATGGTGAGCAAAAAAACGATGGATTTAGGCCCAGATCTCTGTACTGGGGTGAATGTATGACATTGTTCTGCATTCTGTTCATCAATTGTTGTTTTTGCATTTGTCACCCCGAGTGGGACGGGTATGCTCAGACGTGAGTCCCGTGCTCTCCATGCCACTGGAATCAAGCTATCCTGGCTGAAGAGGGGTGAAACCCCGAAACCGGTCCTAGGATGCTTGGTTCCAGTCCAGGGAGGACCTGGCTTGGCAGTTCGGGCTGGACTGTTCCCATGAGGCACAGGGTCAATACTTATTTGCATATGGCTGAGTTCAAACTGGAATGGCATGGCGAGCAAAAAAACGATGGATTTAGGCCCAGATCTCTGTACTGGGGTGAATGTATGACATTGTTCTGCATTCTTTTCATCAATTGTTGTTTTTCCATTCAATACAGAGGCATGGCACTTTCTCTCTATATTGTCTTTACCCCCCTGGTACAGAAAGCACGCCAGAAATATTTGGACACTAAAACATCCTTACAGAAAGCAGGAGAATGCTACGCTATGATCTATCCAGCGAGACTGAGAATCCATCTGAATGGCAAAACTCGCATATTTGAGGCAGACGATTTTTGGAAACACCGGAAGGATACCGCCTCTCCAGGGGTGGACAGACAAAGAGACTCAGCAACCCCATCCTCCACCGGTTGAGGTGCACTGAACTTACTGGGGTACCTTTTGCTGATGCCACTGTACCCATACTTGCCCGACTGCATCACCTGGGAGTTTTCCTTTGAGTGCAAATGAGGGGCTCCGTACTGGCTATATGCCCTCTTGAGTAATTTAAAATTGATATTTGCAGCTTGTTCCTCCCTCCCTTACTTTCTCTCCTTTTGCTATTTGCGCAATAGTGCTTGCGGCTTTGGGCAAACTCAGATGATGCATATTCATGGACAGGGCCGGCTTTAGCGCTGTTGGCACCCTGTGCGACAACTTCTGTTGGAGCACCACACCCCAATGACCACCTCTGCCACAGATTCCCTCACTAGCACCCTTTAACAGTGCCTTTTAAGTCTCCATAACCACTGTCTCTCAGATTCATTTAGTTTTATAGTACCACTGATCCCAGTGTAAGGTGTCAGAGCACTTTACAGCACACACCCATAGAGACAATCACATGTGTGTAAATCAGTGTACAGGAAATGTTACATCAGACAGTACTACAAGGTGTAGTGGGAGTGACATGTCCTCGATACCGGTATGCAGAATAGTTAAAGTTCTTATTCAGGAAAGGCACAAATTCAGAATTTAAAACCTAACATCATTGTATGGGGTTCACTTTCATTGTTTTCTACCCAAATAAACCCTTTTCACAAGATTACGATAATGAAAGACTGGGCAAAAATACATATTGCTCTAACATATACCTTGCAGTTTGCACGCAGCTCTAGGATCACAGTTAATAGCTCAATGTTCTAGATTACGATTTTGCCTTATAATCGACAGGTAACAAAAGGAGCTCTTACAGAAGCAGTAACCCACTGACCTATTTACATTATATGCACTTCGTTATCTGCATGGTACAGGTTCTTAGCAGCAGGCATTTTAACCCTCTGCGCTACCTTAGGATGAGTCAAAACTTCCACTAGACAAACCTCCGGTCTCTTTCCAGGAAGACGATTAATCACCGGACTTCTCTTGACATTTTAATTGATGTCTGAAAGTTGCTGGAGGCCAGGAAACAAGGCAGCAGGTGTTTTTAAAATGATAATACACATTTTCACAAATGACGCCCCCACCCCAGGTCAATGCCCGGTGCGGTCCCACCGATCGCACCGCCCTAGAGCCAGCCCTATTCATGGATGATGTTGGCAATCTCCATTGAGCGTTGCCTCCCCCAAGGAGATCTCCTACTGTTTTGATAGGGAAATTTTCGGATTCACAGGATACCAGTTGGGTTGTTATCCGCTGTGGGTGGGAGATATGGGACGATAGCTGGTAAATGTTGGATGACAGTTTTTTACAGGGCATTGATGAGCACTCAGGCCGGTCGGAGGCCCTTTCAAACACTGTTCCCAATCTACACGCAACAAGGTAAAATACATTATGCCTCCAGGTAGAAGCCCCGAGGCTCTGGGGCTCAGATGCATGACACGGAATGTCCGAGGCCTATCTAATCCTGGTAAAGGGCGACAGATATTGGACTATCTTGCCCGACATGATATTCAGGTGGCACTCTTACAAGAGACGCACTATGCCGCAAATTTTACTAGTCGTTTCACCTCCAACTGGGGAGACAATCAGTTTTTTGCGAATTACAGTTCATATTCGAGAGGGGTGTGTACCCTCATTCACAGAACGGTACCTTTTACAGTACATAAAGCAATCTCAGATCCCGAGGGCAGTTACCTACTCTTTGCTGGTATCTTGGGTTCCCAAAGTATATTACTAGTAAATATGCTCCAAATACAGATTCACCGGATATTTTCCCAACAACGCTACACATATATCTCAGCTCGGCACTGATACTATACTAATGGGTGGGAATTTCTACCTCACACTCAATCCCGATGTAGATACAACAGGACCTGGCCTGATCACTAAACCCCAGTCTGTGCAGGAACTGAATAGTCAATTATAATCCTTACTAATGCAGAATGTGTGGCGCGCTCGCAACCCACTATGCAGGGAATTTTCCTTTTACTCATCTCCTCACGGTACCTGGTCCCACATAGACCACTGGTATTTTTCACCCAACATTACATTGGCTACACTCTCCCTAGATTATCTTCCTCGTACACTGTTGGACCACTCACCAGTTCTACTGGCCATCTCTGTTACAGACCTAATACGCACTGGTGCCCCATGGCGCTTCCCAGCAGAGGCAGTACAAGACAGCTTATTTCGTACCGAGATTAGTGAAGCCATAGTGGAATATATAGTGGAATATTTTCAACTAAATAATGGATCGGGATCTAGCCACACTACACTGGGAGACATTTAAGGTTTGCATTCGAGGAACCTATATCACTAAACATTTTGGAGTCCTTTTGAACCATTCACCGCAACTTGGAGAGGGTGAAGATACTCTTAAGTGATATTGATGCACAACTCTCACATGGGGGAAACCCTGCTCCGCTACACCGACAGGCGGAACTGGTAACAGAATTTCAGCTACTTGCTGCTTGATAGGCTAATTATTTGGGCAAATACACATGTGGCCAGGATATATGGGAGGGGGAGACTGGGACGGACACTGGCCAGGTTGCTACGCCCCCAATATCAATCATCTTACATAACACCGGTCCAAATGCCTGATGGAACCGTAACCAATGACAGATGCAATCACTACAGCCTTCTACTGTTATTACTCCCGTCTGTACACTACTCGCTGCTTTCCTGAGGATAGTGCACTCGCTGACTGTTTGGCTGAGATAGCCATGGTCTGGCTCGAGAACGGGCATCAGCAATTTCTGGCCAACCCCATCACGGCAGACAAGATATCTCAGGCCATCGATGACCTCAGCGGAGCCCGCGCTCCTGGTACTGACTGACTGTCTGGCACATTCTATAAACGATTTAAACCCCTGCTAATTTCCCATTCGCTGGAAGTATACGCGGAGTCCCTCAAAAATAATATGCTTCCCCCCACAATGCGAGAGGCTGTTATATCGTTATTATTGAAACCGGGGAAGCCTCCATCGTGCTACGATTCATATAGGCCCCTCTCTCTGCTGAATCAAGATCATAAAATCCTAGCTAAGGTTCTTGCGACTCGTAGCTCTTTATAAGTGGATCAAATTATTTCACCGTGCCCGGCCAGATTTGTCCCAAATAGCTCCACTTCCGTTAATCTGCAGACGCTCTTCGCAGTAATCAACCAGATAAGGGCCGAGCTTCCAGCTGCGGCAATACTATTAGATACTGAAAAGGCATTTGACTCCTTAGAATGGTCTTTTCTTTATGCAACCCTGCAGAAACTCAGTATTCCACAAAACGTTCTGAACCTTGTTCGCCTATTGTACACAAATCCTGTCCCACGACTTCGTATAAATGGCGGATTCTTAAATACATTTAAATTAACGCAGGGGACAAGACAGGGCTGTCCATTGTCACGCTGGACCCCCTGGTTCGCCATTTGCAGGAACGGCACCTGCAACGCGGGCTAGTCTTCAACAACCAGGGACCCCTACTGGCGTCACTGTATGCGGATGATGTCATATTGTTCGCTCACGACCCGGAGACTAACCTTCCTCTTCTTCGTGAGGTGGTGCGGTTTGGGGTTTTCTGGGCTTGTCATTAACTGGGCCAAGTCGGAGCTATTTCCACTGACGGAAGTCACGGTCTCGTTCACTCTTGAGTTCCCTATCTGATGGTGCGATGACTCCCCCAAAATATCTAGGAATTTACCTACACCATGACACAGCGGAGGTGATCAGACTCAATTATGGCCCTGTAATTGAACGCTACCGATGCAAATTGACAGATGGATCAAAATTCCCCTATCCATGACCGGAAGAATTGCCAGTATTAAGATGGTGGTTCTCCCACGATTTCTTTATTACTTTCTGAATATTCCCATTCCTCTTTCTTCTAAATTCTTTGACACACTAAGAGGTATGGTCTTTAGGCTGGTATGGGCGGGTGGACAGCCGCGTATCAGATGGCAGACATTAACAATGCCATATCAGCGCGGTGGACTACGAGTCCCCAACATTTATCTGTACTTTTTAGATGCACAGGCACACTATGCCTATTATTGGTACCACCCTGACGCTCGACTGCAATACTTGAAACCAGAGTGGACCCAGGCTCAAACCCACTCACTTTCTGCTCGAATGCCTCATGAAATGCCCAGAGTACCCTCTGAAATACAGACACCATTCAACATTCTGGGCCTGGACACGACGGAGCCAATACCTTCAGTTCGATCTCCTTTACTACCCACACATGCCACTGCAAGATAATCCATAGGCTCTCTCCACCCATGGAAACCCTGACTAAGAGGATGCTGACCCGGTGCGGGATCCACACACTCTGACAACTTTTTCAGAACAGCAAAGTGCAATTGTTCCAGGGCCTAGCAGAGGAGAAGGAGGTGTCCTATATGGACAGGTATCTACTACATAGAACACACACGTCATTGATAGCTGCACAGCAAGCATCTACCGCTGAGCGGCAGACTTCCCCCCCACTTTCACTTATTATCACCTACGCCTCTGGTACCCATTTGGTTTCCAGACTATCATCTGGCTCTTACACTTAGACCACAAGTCGGCATGGGGGCACGAGCGGCTTGGGAAAATGATCTGGGTCACCCCTACCTCATAAACAAGGAGGTAGGACGCCATATCAGAGGACCCGCCACTGCCACAGGGACAGAGTCACTACCAGTTTCAGGTACTCCCTTGTGGCGTATCCTCATGCCCAGGAACTTAGAGTGCTAAGTGCCCACTCAATGCTCTTGAAATACACGAGACAATTCAACTCTAGCTTCGCTCACAACACTTACCTGCCCTCATGCTCCAAGAACACAGAGTTGCTGCTTTCCCCAAGGGCCTCGCTGATGGGCGACAGGCAGAACGGCGACGATAAGGCATCTGAATCGGAATCTAAAGTACTGTCCCGGCTGACGTCATCTGCCGAGAGGTCCAGAGAACCATCATCCTCTCCCTGCTCCAGGCGACAGTCCAGCCCTTCCTCCGTCCCCTCGGTGGACACATCCGAGCGGGTTTGCTCCTCCTGAGAACTGACGATCGACAGGATCCCCGAGTCACTGTGCACAGGTGGGGTGGGATTGCTCTCAGGCAGCCTCTCAGCACTCTCTGACCACGAGCTTCCATGGACACCATATTCGATATGCTGGGGCCTTGTCAGCCCTCCTCCTTCCTCTTTTGGGGTCACTGCAGCTTTCAGCTCTGCCCGCGAGCCTTGCTTTGTTGAGACATTGCCCTGCGCATGCCGTCCCCCGCGCTTGCGCGGGGCCTTGCGCACAGGGGAGCTCTCCGGCGTGATGTAGCGCAGCGCCTCCTCATCTTGCCTCTGGATACGGGAATTGGGGACCCAAGCGAGGATGAGAGTGGTACCGAGGAACTCGTCTTTCTCCATGTACACACAGAGGTAACCTGAAAGACGAAAATCACAGGTGAGCCCCACATAGGAGATATGTACAAGATTCTGTGACTCAAAAGGCCACATTTGCGGCACTCCATGTTTACTGGTCACAATCCAGACATGACATTATTGCATGATCAGTAGATATCTTCGTCTGGCCCACACAAGCACTTACACAAGGTAGAAATGGATGATTCATTGGCATGTAACATGAACAATATCTTTCATAATGTCAATACAGCTCAAAATGCAATTGTCAGAACATCAATCGCCATTACATGTAACAAAGACATTCCTATTATCCTTCAAAAAAACACAATATGAGTTAATAATCAGTGCAGGGTCCCGACAACATCCCCCTGACACCATAATCATACACCTTAAACTTAATAAATAAGTAATGGCGGTTAATCTAAGAGACATACCGGAACACAGCACTTAAAACAAGCCATCACGACCATCATTATACTCAGGTCTATGATAAAAAGGTGTGGAAAGACACCCCGGAATCCCTAAAGGAATTGACCACAATACAGATGCCAATAACATAGCATTGCCTAACAAACATGCACCAATACCCAGTGACATGCACATATGATGTAATAAATACTTATTGTTCTCAGAGTACATGTTCCGTTGTCCAGTAGTGGAAGTTCACTTTCAGAGACTGGCTCCCTTGTAGAGAACTAGTGTACTCCAGAAATGTACTCCTGTCATTCATTGCAGGCCTTTTACTGCACATTCGAGCATCAGGAGATGCCCACACAATGAGGTAGTACACTGGCTTTACAACTAAAGTTAATGTTTATTTATTTTACAAGTTTTATATAGTGCTCAGCCACTTCATAAGTATGTGGACACTTTACATACAGCTCATACAATTAAGACATAGTCAATATGAACTGAACAACCATAGTACATCTAGAAAGTATACATGAACCAGTGACTTACCTTCTATAAAGCCTTTTCTGGTAGAGATTCTATCTAACCACAGTTTCCTCACCTTGTGACTTCCCCCAAGCTCCAGGTTGGATCTGGAAACTTTCGTAGCAATTCCCTTGCGTGTTGGTAGGTGGCGTTGTGCAGCTCTCCATCGAGTCCCCCCTAGTCAGGCCTACTAAAAGTTCATCACTTCTGGGGTGCCGAATCTGTGCTCAGTTTAGTATTAGTTAACTGTTTGTTCTCTCTTCTCCTTCTTAGTATTTTTCTTAACTGGTACAAGGTGACATTTAAATTGAATTGCTATTAGTGTATAGGCCCTTGGGCCGATGTGACAGTGTGCAGACTTCCCTATTGGGTCTTATTAATGGACTGTATGAGTCCACTGCAGAGAGCGAGGGGGAGGGTGGGTCGGTAAGGAATCTGTGGTTAGATAGACTCTACCAGAAAAGGTATTACATATAGTAAGTAATCTGTTCTTCAGACAGAGACATCTAACCACAGATTCCTCACCTTATTAATAGATACCAAAGCAGTACCTTCCAAGGTGGTGGATCAGTGGAATGGCTCAGAACAGGAAATCCTGCAGGACTTGGTACAAAGTGTCTGTCTCACTAGACCTGATTAGACTGATGACTTGTGAATGTGTGGAGGGACGCCCATATAGGGGCCTGGCATATGTCCAAACCTGGCACACACCATACCAGTGCCACAGTAGTCGCCTCTGCTCTGGTGGAATGAGCATGCAAGTCCTCTGGTGGACGCTTCTTGGCCATTCCAGGGTTGATGTAGATGCAAACCAAAGTCCAACTGGAGATGGTTCGCTTCTGTTCAGATTTGCCTTACTTAGTTCAATAGAAACTGACAAAAAGTTGGCATCCTGTAGATACTCTTTGGTCCAATCAACAGAGAAACTCTCAGCCATCTTAGGGAAGAGGCACTGCAGTAGTTCTTCCTCTTTGGAGGGATTAGCCGGTACATAAAAAGCCAGCAAAGTGATGGATTGCACTATGTGGAAGAGCGTAACAGCCGTTGACATAAATGCTGCTTTTATCCGGAGAATTAGTTTATCCAGGAAGAAAAATGTGTATGGTGCTACCACAGACAATGCCTGAAGTTCACTCACTCCCCTCACAGTTGTTAGGGCAATTCATAATGCCATGTTGATGGTTAGGAGGTAAAGAGGACACCTGTGCATGGGAGTGGACATTAGATAAGTGAGTACCAAATTAAGGTCCCACTGCGGCATCATAAAAGTTATTGCATGTACATGTAGATCAGTTCCTTAAAAAAATGACCACAACAAGTGATTTCAAGAGGGATGGCTGATCAGGTCAATTTAAGATGGCTGAAAAGGCGGCATGTAACCTTTAACTGTTGCCACAGCAAGGCCTTGCTGGGCTATGGACAGACAAAAAAACATGACATTTGAATGCTATGCTTCAAGGGGTTGGATGTCTTGGAAGGAACACCAAACAACTTCTCCCAATGTCCTGCGTAAACAGATTTAGTAGATGGATAAATGGCTTCCTGGAGGACACTGACCACTTCGGGTGAAGATCAAAAGCTAGTGACTGTCATCTCTCAATCTCCATGGATGGAGGTGTAGGTTGTGCAGGCTTGGGTGTAAAATTCTGCCCTGCTGCTGTAACAGCATGTCTTTCGGAAGGGGCAGCTGTACTGGAGGACATTTGCTCATGGCCAGAAGTTGCAGGTACCGCACTCCTCTCACCCAGTCCTGGGCCACGAGGAGGACTTTGGCCTGGTCTCTCCTGATCTGTTTCAGCACTCTGGTGGAAGGTGTCTCGGAGGGATGACCGCCCTGGGAACTCTAACATGCATAAGTTTCAATACTGCACGTTCTCTGTGGTGTTGAATAGATTGAGCCAGGGTTCTCTTCGTTGGTGGAAGATACCCTGTACCACCTCCAAGTGTAACTGCCATTCATGATCCACTAAGCACTGACGGCTGAGTTCATCTGCCCTGATGTTTAAATATCCTGCCATGTGCTTTGCATTCAGGGAAATGCTCTGAGCGTTCAGCTACTCCCAGAGATGTTGAGCCTCTTGTCACAGGACTAACACCACTCTGCCCCATTTGTAGCAATACTACATCACAGGAGTGCCATCTGTGAGAATCTGTATTTATTGGTGGATGAAAGGAATACTTTCAGTGACAAGGCAACCACTCACAATGCCAACAAGTTGATTTGGAAGCGAGTTTCCAGCAGAGATCAGAGTCCACTGATTTCCACCTCTTCCAGATCACCTACCCAACCCAACAATGTGTCCATCACAACCATTATCCATGAATGGGTAAAGGAGTGGGATCAGCCACTGGTCAATTGTGGTTGAGCAGCCACCACTGCAGGTCTTTGCCAGTCTCCTGCGACACTGGATGTAGTTTAACAGGTTGCCTTGGTGCAGAGCCCACTGAGACTTCCGATCCCACTTCAGAGACCACAAGTGCCACCTGGCATAATCCAAAAGCAGGATGCAGGAGGCCAAGAGTTCTGGAAGCCTCAGAGCTGCTCTCATGGAGATCCAGGTCAAGGTCTGAAACATTGGAATCATAGCCCAAATGTCCTGGACTTGTTGAGGTGGAGGGATGGCACGAAAGAGCACCATATTCAGGATGACTCCAATGAAGGGGAGTGGCTGTGAAGGAGTGAGGTGTGATTTTGGGATGTTGATAGAAAGTCCAACGATGTAAACAGGTCAGCCGTTGTCTAGAGATCGGTTACAGCGGTTTGATGAGAGCCCTCCTTCAAAAGCCAACCAGAGGTGTGCTGTGACCACGAAAATGACAAAGGCCTATTCCCTACTTCGACAGAAGGAAGTAGGAGGAGTCCCCACTTACGAGTCCAAAAGCCACTCTATGGCCCCTTTGGCAGAAAAGGGCATGCCGTTCCTGCTGCAAGACAAACAGGTGGTCGTCCATCAGCCACCCTAATGGCGGTAGAAGGTGGGGAAGTGAGGAGAGAAATGTTGGGCAAATCCTAATGTACCATTTGGAGGGACCACTTGTTTGTACTGATGGCTTAGCACCCTTGTAGGAAATATTGTGTCCTGCCTCCGACAGGCTAGCTGTGTGCCAACAAGAACACACTCAATCGGTTTTGCGACTGTGGATGATAAAGAGACAGGGGGACTGAGCAGCACATTGTCCCTGCTTTCCTGGGCGTTGTCTTTGGGAGACGCTGCCTTGGCCACGAAAGGGCGGAATGGCCTGTTGGGCTGGTTGGCAAAACTAAAACCCTTGCCACAGACATGAAGGGGGCAAAAGTGTTAGAATTGTCTGGTGGGGGGCAAACACCCAAGAAACATACTGTGATGCTGCTTTCTTTAAACTGTCCCAGAACCGATTCTGCTTTGTCGCCAAAAAGGCGAGAGCCATTGATTGACACTTCCATCAAAGATGCCTGGACATCCCCAAAGAATACCATAAATCTCATCCAGGATTTGCACTGAAGTGCCATACTCGTATCTATCGATCGACATAAGCAATCTGTTGTATCCAAACAAGACCATATTACCAGTCTTCGAGGTATGGGAAGGCTGGTTATTCCCAACCTGCACAGGTAGGCTGTGACCACCACCATCACCTTTGTGAACAGCCTAGGTGTGCTGGAAAAGGCCAAAGGGAAGCACAGAGTTTTGAAACTGCTTTTAGCCAACCTGAAACTGCAAGTCTAGCACTACCATCAGGTCGCCTGGATCCAAGACAAACAGAACTTTGGCTAGGGTGACCATCTTGAACTTTTCCTTCTGAAGGAAGAAGTTCAGAAGGCAAACGTCTAAGATGGAAGGCCTACGTCTTTCTTCAGCACCAGTAAATTATAGGAGTTAACAACAAGCCCTGATCTTTTATGGCAACACTATCTCTACTGCTCACTTGGACAAGAGAGATTGAACTTCTCTAAGGTGTATGGACACGTGGTCCTCCAAGAGATGTAGGATGTGGGTGGTATGTCCGGGGTTGTGTAGAAAATGTAGGGAGAGTCCAAGTTTGTATGATTTGAAGCACCCATTGATTGGACGTGATGCTGCCCCAGCCCGGGAAGGAAAGGTGATGCAGCATGCTACTGGACGATAGTGTGGTGCCAAGAACAAATTACAGTGGTGTTGCAGTGGCTGCAGGGAGAAGGACTGGGGTTTGGGTAGCCCACTGCCTCTGAGGTCCTGGATGCTGTCAGCCTGATCCCCAAACTCAAAAAATGTGGGAGGCCTATTGTTGCTGAGAAGTACATGGTCTCTGCTGGTAGACCCTGCTGCAGTCTCAAAAAGGGGCAAGCTGTTGGGGGAGCGGCATAAATGGTGAAGCAAAGCACAGTGAGTGGGCAGTGGACTTACTCTCCTGGAACCTTTCAAGGGCTGAGTCCACCTTTGCTCCGAACAGCCTAGAGCTGTCAAAGGGCATGTCCATGAGGGACTGCTGGACATCGGATGAGAAGCCTGTGGAGTGAGTTCAGGTGTGGTGCCTAAGCCCCACACTGGTACCAACTGCCCTACCCAGACAGTTGGTAGTGTCCAAATTGGATGTGACTGAGTATTTTGCAGCGTCCTGTCCATTGACGATATGCCTTTTTAAGATTGGACATACTCCTCTGGGACAGCTGGTAAGAGCATAGGGCTAGCGGAGAAAAACTTTCACCACCTGCACCACCAAGCTCTAAGGAGTAGGATGCTGTAGAAGTAAGTCTGGGTCTCCAGGAGCAGGCCTGTGCGGCCCGCCACTTGCCTATTGACTGAGGGGCAGGATCCTAGTTTTGGCCAGGTGCCCACAAGAACATCGGCCAGAGTCTGATTAAAGAGGTGCAGGGGTTCCTCTTTAGATTGTGCTAGGTTGAGGACCTCCATAAGCACATTAGTTTTAACCTCTTGGATGGGTGAGATAAGGTCAAGTACCTCAGCTGCTCTCCGAATTACTGTTGTGAATGATGCAGACTCCTTAGAAGCCATAGAGGAATTTGCGAAAGAGAGGCCAATGTCTGGTGAAGACTTCAGACCACTGGATTCCCGGAGGTTATCAAAGATGATCATTATCCCCAAAATCATATCCTGGGGAACAGTCTAGTTCAGAGTGGGCAAAGAATTTAGATCTTAGTGGTGGGGTGTGGGTTTCAGAGTCTGATAAAACTATTGACTTTGTTTCCAGCATCTGTAACGTCGGCATCAGCACTCAAGCCAGTAGTGTCAGTCACGGCTCCAATGGTGGAATCGTGGATGGTGCCGAGCCAAAAGACGGCGGGCATAAGCTTGAGAAGGGGTCAGCCTTGAAGCAAGGTTTAGGAGCACAACCAGCGTCGAAGATGAATCCACAAATGGTAAACTGAATGGAGGCCCCCTCAGATCCATCGGATCCAAAGGGCCTCCAGAAGGTATAACTGAAAATGTGGTCTACGGAAACCTGCAGCAGTGGAGTCTGTTCAGGAAGACACTGTAATTTTCGATGCGGTTCCACGGCAGGAGAACCAGTCTGTGGCCTAGTGGTGCCTGGAGCATAGCGCACCTCCAGGTAGCAGGACGATGTAGACCCATGTTTCGATATCTTATCTTCTTGAGCCCTGTGACCTCAATGAAGATCAGTCACAGGAGTGGCCTCAGGAGCGAGAGTGCATTCACACTCTCGACTTCGACTGGAAAACGCCATGTCTTTGAATTACTCGTGAGCACTTTTTTGAACTACGGAGTTCAACAACAGCGAGTTTTGCCTCATAGTCACAGATGATGGTCTTGTTCATCTTGGCGCCAACACAGACAACACCGAGGCACCATAGATGGACATTGTGGTTGACCATAACCGACATCTGTCGGTTACAGTCATGACACGGTTTAATCCCTGTAGTCTAAGGGGGTGACACTGTCTGCACACTTTAAGTTTTTATTTCTTAGTCACAAATGACAGGATTCAAGAGCTCTGAATCCGCGTTGGCAGGCACGGAAAGAAAAAAGTTACATCAGAATGCAAACATGGTGCAGATATAGTTGCTCTGATGTCACCTACGGGGATGGACAGACACGATGCAGAGCCGCACATCACCACCCACTGATGAGCGAGGAAATTGCTATGAAAGTTTCTGGATCCAGTCTGGCTCCTGGAGAATTTATGAAGTGAGGAATCGGCAGTTGGAATTTTCTATCAGAAAAGGAGGAGATTTAGCAAGTTAGTCTAAAATAGCACAGAGAAAACGGGCCTTGTTTCACGGTCAAAAACAGATTGATAGGGAAAGATTTCATGTATTTTATTTGGAATGACAGAAAATAAGCTATATTCTCAATGCAGCCTGTAGAGACACCCAAAAAAGGGAGGCAACGCCAGAGAAAGACAGTTGATGTGCATGAGTCATCCGGTTATGTGAGTTTCCAGTAGGGGGGTTTTTCCATGTCTTATACCACCTGAAAGAGTAAAGCGTTGGTAAGGTAGAGTGGTGCTTTGAGATGCATTGCTTGTAAGTTATGCAACAACATTTTAACTTAATTCTAGCTTTAGTCGTAAGCCAGTGTAGATTGATGAGGATAGGTAAATTTGATCATATTTTTTGGTCAATGTGTGCAGTTGTGCCAGAATGTCATTTTCAGAGTCTAAGCATGACAGAAACAAAGCATTAGTTGCAGTCTTATGATTATTGGGGAGCATTAAATGATTTTTTGGAAAGACAGCTGATGATAATAAGCTACTTTGGTAACTTAGATAAAGTTTGGAATCACAGAAAGGGGAGGGTCAAGAGACAGACCAAGAAAGGTGTCAGTGGCGGAGAGGGAAAGGGAGTAATCTGCAGGTTCTAGCAGCCGCGGCCCGTGCAGGTAAGAGTGGTGGGGCCAAGTGCGGGGAATTTCGAGAGACGTCACAGAGGGAAAATTTAATTAACAATTAATTTTCCCTCGTCATCGTCTGTCGAAATACCCCCACCCGGCCCCACCGCTCTAACCTGCACGGGCCACGCTAGGTTCTAGCACCTTGAGAAGGACTATTTCTAAATTGTTATTGTGTTAGATCTTACTTCCTGGTCCCGAATACAGAAAAGGCTGTACCCCCAAAGAAACAACAGACTGCCACCAAGAAGGCAGTTAGGCCCTAAAGAGCAGAGGAAGCATACTCCCTCAAAGAACAAGCATTTGCAAAGCTAATAGGTCTCATCTACAAGACCAGAGCTATTTGAATTATCAATATTTTTTTAGCTATGTTGTACAGCAGCATGGCTGAAATAAAAATAAAAGTGTTATGACGCGGCCGGTACAAGCAAACAACACGGACAAGGGAGGCACGGAGGGTAGGTGGGGGCAAACATCACAGACAATGGAAGCAGGGAGAGCAGATGGCGGGAGGAACACAAGGGCTAACCATTTAGTAAACTGGCCTCAACATTACACTGGATGTCTAAGGGAATAATCAGCGTAGTGCCTCGATGCAATGAAGTACTCAGCTCAACATCCAGCATTAGGTTTTTACTAACCTCTTTCCTTGAAGGCAATGGAGCAAAACAGCCACAATCAGGTATGTTCCCCTGTCCTGCGTGAACAACTGTACATACCTAATTTCCTTTACTTTTGATTTTTAGCCCCGGTGCCAAAGTAATGCAGTGTGTGCGCAGTGGTCTAGACCTCTGCCTGGCAAAGAGGTCCTGGATTTTTCTTGCCAGCTAGAGGGGTACACCAAGCGCCCCCTTATTTACGGACGTTGGAGTATTGTCCCCGTTTTGGGTGTAGCCCATACAGTTATGGTGGCAGCATAACATATTTTGGGAACCTACAGTATGAGCAGGCTTTTTTAAAAGAGTAACTGGAGTGGAGAGCTACTGGCCCACTCGTGTAAAGTTCTGCCTCAATGTGCTTAGCCGGTGTCTAGCGCTAACACCTCAAGTGCACGTAATTCATGTTGATGTGGGCAGCATGCATAGCACATACATGGTGTGTGTGAGAAAGTGAGCCAGAGTAAGGGAATCTATTTTAGGTACCCCAGGCATGGCTATGCACAAGACTGAGGTGAGAGTTTTGCTTCCAGATAGTGAGAGTATTTCTCACATTTCTGAGGCTGCAGGGAGGATGTTGTAATTAAAACAGCGATATGATTAAGCATTCACTAAAGACATGAATTCCCCTTCCTTGGACCAAGTTTCTCTCCTTATGTTGACTAATGTCTGGACTCCATTTTGTATTGTCGTGTCTCCACGTGCTCAGCACGAGAAGAGTCCTATCTTCGTGTCAGTTACTCTCATAATCTGCCTAGTAACAGTCTATAAATAGCTCCTTTGTCCGTCTGGCGCATGCCCACACTTGACCACATCTGTTATCAGTTAGTCCTTGCTTGACCATGTTTTCGCGGGCTTAGGAGTGTGTTAACTCCGCCCACATATTAATTCTGTATCAAAAATGTCCATAAAAGGTAATACTCTTTGCCTCATGTTGTATCCACCCACTTATGAGCCCCTCTGTTGTGTATAAAAGGGGACTGTGTATGCAAGTTCTTTGTGCTACTCTATGCAATACTGAAGAGTGTTGTATAGGTTGTAGGACCACCCTTAAGGGTTAATAAACTCTGTCTTTGTATTTGCAGTTTCCGTGCCAACTTCCTTCTAGTTTTCGTTACAGGAGAGCGAACCCTTGTATTTCTGCGGGCCTAGCTGGGGCCTGTATTCATCAATTGGCGCCCGTCACGTGGGGCTCATCGGCGACTCGGATGCTCGAAGGACTGGTCGTGACGAAGGTGAGGAATTTGGCCGGGGATGTGATCACTGCCAGTGGCGTTTTAGTCCTGGCATCCCGAGGTTTTCTTCCTTCCCTTCCGAAACTGACCTTCTGGGTGGCGCCGGTCCTCGACTGAGACCTCTTCTGTCGGTTTGCCGCGACAGCCGTTTGGGCGAATTTTGGAACTTGGCAGTTGGAATCTGGACACTCTTGATTGGTAAGAACCGTTGTACGGTACTTGCTCCGAGTTTTGAAGCCTGGGTTGGCTATTTGAGTTTGATCTGTGATGACCGGTCATATTTTGTATTGATTATTGTGAGAATATATGCGTTGCAACACATATAGGCAGGTAATGTGGAGATATTTCTCCGGAGCTGTGTAAATTTGAACGGCGCAAAGTTTAAGTGCCATTTTTGATAATACTGCATTTTGCATTATTTTTGAGCATGCCTGCTTTTAGCGCACTCCGTAAGTGGTGCTGCTGCTTTGGAAACCGGTTAAACCTCGAGGAATCTGCTCCAGCCCCCCCAGAGGGGACTCCTAATAGGGATATGTATGTGAAGCATGGTCTTTCTTCCATAATGTACAGCACAGTGTGGAGGAAATACACCAAAAAGGATCCTGAGTTGCGCTGGCCTTTGTATGGATCGTTTGATATGCGAAAGATTGAGTATGTGGAACAGTGTATGTGTAAACGGCGTGCTCGCCAAGACATGTTTGAATGTGTACGGTTATGGGTGAAGGAAGTGCGTGAGCGAGAGAAACGTGAGAAAGCGCTGTTTGATAAAGAGCAACGGAAAAATGATCATGTGAGAGCGCAGGAAGCGAAGCGTCGGGAAGAAAAAAAACTGGCGGAGAGACAAGAGAAAGAGCGTAGGTTGCAAGTCCCGGGTCAATATGCTGTCCGCCAGCCACTTTATCCCGTCCTTACTAATCTTGAAGATGATTTTTATTTATTAGATCGTTCTCCACCCCCTTATGTTGGCGCGTCTGCCCCGAGATCACAGGATTCTGGATTGGTTTCGGATAAGGTAGACACGCGGTCCATGTTATCAAGTGAGCGTATGGGTGAGCTTCGGAAAATTTCTCTTCGTGCGCTTAAGGACAAGCTATCTCTTTCTGAATTATTGGAATCTTTGGAACATTGGCGGGATAAAGAGCAGTTGTATTTTCTTGAAACATTTTCTCATGACGTGGTTGCTGCCTTTCGGAAATACTCAGATGTTTTCGAGCCTGATGATGTAGTATCAGATTCTAAAGCATTACGTAATGGTGTTTTTTCTCCCTCTAAGGTACCCGATGCAGTCCGACGGCTGTTTGCATTGCGGGACGCGGCGTTTGAACTTAAGGAGAGAGCGCGCCTACAGGCAGCGGAAAAGGCGCAATCGGATTTGCACATCGGCGGCGGCCAACCATCTACTTCCGATTCAGATAAGGGCGAACTAGTGCATGCTAAACCAATGCGAGAGGCGGCACCTTTGTATGTTCCTCCTAAAGGAGCGGGAAATAGTTCAGATATTACTTCCGCCGATGCTAAGGGATATTTTGTGTATAATTGGGTTTATACTCCCTGGCATAGGGCTGATGTTATGGCATTAAAGAATGCATTGCCTGACCCCCGCAAGAATCCAGCGGCCTTTTATGAAGAGGTCGAAGGGGCCTTGAATTCTTGTACTATGACTTTAGCAGATATAGATTTGTTCTTTGGGCTCATATTACCACCGGATATGTGGAGATCTGTGCGGAAGGTGGATGATGTTCCCGCTTTTAAGGCTAGGTGGTCCGAGATTGAGGATGAGGATAGGGAGAGAAAACCCGCGCAAAAACCACCGCGGATTATTTTAGATCTTCCTGCTGCTATCTTGACCAAGTTGAAAACGATTATCTCCCCTAAAAAGATTGACTGGAATATGTAGCCTCGTGTAAACAGAAGGTTGATGAATCAGTCTCAGATTTCTTTACACGCTTTGAGGAGACATTTCATGATTTCAGTGGTCAGTCACTTACGGACGATACAGGTCGACATCTTTTTGTTGATAAATATGTGGCGAATTTATTACCGGGAATAGCAGCTCGATTGAAAGCGAGTGAAAGTTCTTGGTCCACCTCGTCTCCGGCATCCCTCCTGACTATGGCTCAGTATTATGAGCGTCAGGAACAAGAAGCGAAGGGGCATGAGGAGAAGAAATCGAAAGATTTGAAAACAAAGGTGATGTTAACGCAAGTGTATGGTCCGCCTCGTCGGGGTGTAGAAAGAGGTAGGGGAGGATTCTATAGTCCCCCTTCGGGTCGGTCAGATGTAAATAGAAATCAATGTGCGTATTGTAAACAGTCGGGTCATTGGGCCAGAGATTGTCCGGTGTTGTATGCATCTCGTCAGGGACGTGGTCAGGGACCACCGAGAGGTAGAGGGGGCTTTTCGAATTATAGAGGGAACTCTAATGATCGTACTCGATTTGAGCCTAGCGTACAGCAACGGGATAGGCCTAATGTGTTTGATAGGCAACACCAGTATCAAATGTCTGGGAACGACCGTTCTGGGTATCATGACTCACAGCATGCGTAGGATTGCGTTGGATGGGGGTTTGAATCAGTTGAAGTGCCGGTTGATCAGAAGGGTCCTTATGTTTCAGCAAATGTTTTGGGTTCTACTGATCGGTTCCTAGTTGATACAGGAGCTACTCGCAGTGCACTGTCTAAACAATTGGTTCCGAGGGCTCCCCCATCTGGCTTAATGGTTACATCGGTAGGGTTTGATGGTACACTCTCTCGAAGCCCTCTTTCCCGACCCCTTGCATTCCATGTTGACAACCTTTCTGCGTCCTGTTCGTTTCTGCTTGCCCCGAACACGCCTGACAACATTATGGGTCTTGATATGCTCAAGTACTTCAGAGCAACGATCCGCTGCTCACCTACTGGAGTACGTGTGATCTTAAATGATAATCACCCCATGACAGAACGGATGTGTGTGGTTGCGGAGGATACTGCATTAGCTTCCCTCCCTTATTCTTTGTGGGCCACTTCGGATACCGATGTGGAACAGATGGTGATTCCGCCTGTCCACATTAGTGTCCAGGAGGGTGCGGTGTTACCGCGCCTCCCTCGGTATCGTATTTCCCAGGAGGGGGAGGAGGCGCTCATACTGATTGTGCAGGATTTGATTAAGGTGGGAGTAGTGGAGGAAGTTCCCTATAATGTCTGCAACAGTCCCATTTTACCCATTTTGAAGAAAGATACCGATACCAGGGTTTATCGTTTTATCATTGACTTAAGGGAAGTGAACAAGATTGTGATACCCCAGTATCCAGTGGTTTCTGATATCACGACGTTACTTACTCTGGTCCCGCCAACGGCGACCACGTTTTCAGTTATTGATTTGAAAAATGCTTTCTTTTCGATTCCTATCCACCCTGATAGCCGATACCTTTTCGGTTTCACTTTGGATAATAGGTCTTATAGATTTTGTAGAATCCCTCAGGGTTATACAGAGAGCCCTAGTATTTACAGTCAAGCATTGAAAAGGCAATTGGATTCCTTTGTTCTGCCTGAGGGTGTCGCCCTTATACAATATGTCGATGACATCTTGTTGGCGGCCGACACTCCTGAGTTGTGTGAGCAGTGTACGTTATCCTTGCTTTCCTTTTTGGCATCTCACAATCACAAAGTGTCGAGGAAGAAATTGCAATTTTGTAGACCAAAGGTGACTTATTTGGGTCACCTTTTGTCTAAGGAGGTGCGTGCACTCACACCAGATCGTATTCAAGCAATTTTGGACACGCCAGTACCTTCCACACAGAAGGATGTGCTTGCATTTTTGGGTCTTGCTTCTTTCTGTAGGCAATGGATATTGGGGTTTTCACACATAGCTAAGCCATTGTTAGCACTTTTGACAAAAGACACACCGATCCCTCTTCCCTGGTCAAATGAGTGTGAAATTGCCTTTCAGCAATTACGACAAGCCCTTTGTTCAGCACCAGTGTTAGGTACCCCTGATTATACGAAGCCCTTTTCACTGTACGTGCATGAGAAAGATGGATGTGCATTATCAGTTTTAGTGCAGATGCACGGCGACAAGCAGCGCCCTTGTGCATATTTTTCGGCTGTACTTGATCCTGTTGCCCGAGCGTTGCCTGGTAGTTTTCGCTCGGTTGCGGCGACAGCTGTGTCAATACGCCAAAGCGAGGGAATTGTGTTATCTCATAAGCTGTTGGTATTAGTTCCCCATGCTGTTGATGCCCTGCTTAATCAGACAAAGACGCAACATTTGACCAGTGCCCGTTTAACGGGATATGAGTTGACGCTTTTGGCTCCTCATATTATGTTAAAGAGGTGTGCAACGTTAAATCCAGCCACATTGTTGCCATTCCCGGAAACTCAGTCTGAAGCACGAAAAGCACATGATTGTATTCTTGTGACTGAGGAACAGACAAAGGGTCGTATTGATCTCCAGGATACGCCCTTTACAGATGTAGATGGAGAACTGTGGGTGGATGGATCATGCCTGAAGCTACCAGATGGTACGACTTCAGCAGCGTATGCAATTACCACATTACAAACAATAGTGGAGACTGCACGCATACCGCAGAAATCAGCTCAAGCAGCGGAACTGATAGCATTAACACGAGCATGTGAGCTCAGTGCAGGATTGTGTGTGAATGTTTATACAGATAGCCGCTATGCCTTCGGAGTAGCGCACGATTTCGGCCTACTCTGGAAGGAGAGAGGGTTTCTAACGTCACATGGAGCACAGATAATGTACGGGGAGTTAGTTCACAACCTTTTGACTGCATTAACATATCCAAAGAAGATTGCTATAATCAAATGTAGTGCCCATAAGAAAGTGGTTGATAAAGTTGGAGAAGGGAATGCTTTAGCAGATTGGGTGGCACGAGAGACTGCGATGCAGCCTGGTACTACTGCAATGTATGTTGTGAAGTCACAGGCAGAAAGATGGCACGATGCTAGGAGAGAAGTGCTGGAGATACAGAGGACCGCTTCCGTTAAGGAACGGGAGCAATGGTCCAATGATGGAGAATTAGATGATGAAGGGTGTTGGAGAAGTAAGCAGATGGATAAGTGGAAGTTACCCACTGCCTTCGTACAACCTATGGTTCAGATGGCACATGGACTAGCGCATGTCGGAGCTTCCGCAATTGTTAAATTACTCACACGAGTTTGGGAGCATCCGGAGATCGCTAGTACAGCAAAGAGGGTAGTGCAGACCTGCATGATTTGCCTGAGGTATAACCCGGGAAAGGGTACCCGAACTCCAGCAGGAGGATTTGCGACACCTACTGCACCCTTTGAGGTTTTGCAGATGGATTACATTCAGCTTGAGCACTGTAACAATCTGAAGTATGTTTTAGTAGTGGTTTGTGCCTTCAGCAAATGGGTTGAGGCATACCCTACGAAAGACAATACTGCAATGACTACAGCCAAGATGCTATTGAAGGAGTTTTTCCCTCGATATGGTGTTTGCAGATTGTTGTGGAGTGATAACGGACCTCATTTTATAGCAGACGTTATCAAGTATGTCCTGAAAGGCCTAGGCATTACTCAGCAGTTTCATGCAGTATTTCACCCTCAGTCTGCGGGATTGGTTGAGAAATATAACGGTACTCTGAAGCTTAAGATCGCTAAGATCCAAGCTTCGACTTCTTTGACTTGGCCAGATGCTTTACCGTTGGCATTATTGTCAATTAGATCAATACCGCATTCTCGGACCGGTCTCACACCCTACGAGATCGTGTTCGGACGCCCAATGAATATTTGGGGTCCACCAAAACCGAAATCACTGTATGATGTACCTTGTGTAATGATGAATGATTATCTGGCACAGTTAACGGATAATTTGGTTTCTATTCATCAACAGGTTCGAGAGGCGCTCCCTGATTGGTCCACAGGTGAAGGTCATAATCTCCGACCTGGAGATCAGGTTATGATAAAGGTCTTTGAAAGGACGAACAGTCTGGAGCCGAGATGGGTTGGTCCTGAGCAGGTCCTGCTTGCAACGAGGACAGCTGTGCGAGTTTCCAATCGGAAGAACTGGATCCACTCTTTGCACTGTCGTAAAGTGCCGCCTGGATTGGTGGAGCCTGCTGTGTTGACCGACCATCGAGAAATCCTGACTGCAGAGAAAGGCCGTGCTGTGGAACCGAACGACACTGAGGAGCTCTTCCCGGACCAAGCGATTCCTGGAGGAAGAAGATATCACCTTAGACCAAGGAAGTGATTGCTGTATCCAAAGTTGTCAGAACGGCCCTTAGGTTAGTGAAACGGAGAGCCAATGTGGCAAGGGGGGGGGGGATCAGCCCTGCATTAGTGTAGTGACACCCGTCTTGGCCCGCTGGTGAAGAAATCAACGGCTGCCTAAGGGGAAGAGTTCTGACAACCTTTTAGTTTCAGGAAGATATTGACTTTTTGCTACAAGATGGAAAAGAAGAAGATTGTTTGTGCGACGAGTTTTATTATCAGTGTAGCTATTGTTGGTATAACCACATGGTTTGTTGAAGACGTGATTCCTGCTCGTGAGTTGCTTGTCTTGACCACTCCAGTGCCTGAGGAGCACTACTTTTATACCCTCCCGTATCAAGAATTGAAGCATCGTCAGTCTTATTTGAATAACACTTTCATCCAGATGTTGCATCATACCCATGTTGCTACGAATGCTACGAACTGTTGGATATGTGGTATGATGCCAGCTCATCAGAAGAAAGGAGGAACGCCATTCATACCTCTTCCTTTCTCTCACAATGGCTCTTGTAGAGCATGGTACACTTTGCTTTTTGCCACATGGAAACCTACAGTGGGACGATTTCTCTTCAGACTTAATAAGGAATGTCATCAGGATAAAGATTGCTATCCACAAGCGAATGGGACAATATGGGAATGGGAAGAATATCGACCAGACAATGAATCGATTCCCTACATTTTCACGAACACCAGAGACACTACAAGGAATGAACAATTTGTGATTCAAGTGGCACAAGCTCAAGCGGACCTGTGTGTCCAGAGTGTGGGTTATATTCCTGTTGGTGTTAGCGATTGTATTATTGTTCTGAATATTGATGGGTTAAATAATAGTACTTTCTTAGCCTCCCATAACACATACTTTGTATGTGGGAATAAGGGTTATTATCGTTTACCAGCCGGATGGTCCGGAGTATGTTATGTAGCATTCCTATTACCTCCTGTATTCTTAGCACCTGCATCCTATCATAAAGATTTGAGATTGTTGAATAATGTGACTGTAAATAGATATAAACGTACTCTATCTATTGATGATGTTGATCAAACTGATACTAGCTTGCAGCAGTATATTGATTTTAACTTAGGATTGTTTTTCTTTGTTGGAGCTGCCCTAAATAGTAGGAAGGTTCGAAGATTAACGAGAGTTGTAGAGGCTGTAACGAATCAAACCGCTGCTGCTCTTGGGAATCTTACGGAAGAATTACAAATCACTAGAATTGTTGCATTGCAGAATCGTATGGTATTAGATGTTATGTCAGCTGACCGAGGTGGAGCATGTAAAATTATCGGAAGTAGTTGTTGTGTGTTTATTCCTGACCATACGCCATCAGTTTATAATGCTAATAATAAATTGCATAAAATCGCAGCCGAAATCCATACAGAAAATGGCACTTGGACCTTTTCTGGATGGTTTTGGGCATTGATCACTACATGGGGATGAAAGGTTTTAACTGGTCTCTGCATTATTGTGGCAATTCTGTTTTCCTGCTGCATTTGTGTCCAGTGTGGTCCTTTACTCTGTTCTTTATGTGTGTCATTCTGTATTCCTGATAAGAAAGCTATTGCCAATGTCACCTATCAGAAACATTTAACTAAAGAGGTGGAAGAGATGATGAAAATTGACATATATGATGATTATCCTAATAAGCCGGATGTCTTCAGTAAATGCTGAAAGGGTCGTCTGTTGTAATTAAAACAGCGATATGATTAAGCATTCACTAAAGACATGAATTCCACTTCCTTGGACCAAGTTTCTCTCCTTATGTTGACTAATGTCTGGACTCCATTTTGTATTGTCGTGTCTCCACGTGCTCAGCACGAGAAGAGTCCTATCTTCGTGTCAGTTGCTCTCATAATCTGCCTAGTAACAGTCTATAAATAGCTCCTTTGTCCGTCTGGCGCATGCCCACACTTGACCACATCTGTTATCAGTTAGTCCTTGCTTGACCATGTTTTCGCGGGCTTAGGAGTGTGTTAACTCCGCCCACATATTGATTCTGTATCAAAAATGTCCATAAAAGGTAATACTCTTTGCCTCATGTTGTATCCACCCACTTATGAGCCCCTCTGTTGTGTATAAAAGGGGACTGTGTATGCAAGTTCTTTGTGCTACTCTATGCAATACTGAAGAGTGTTGTATAGGTTGTAGGACCACCCTTAAGGGTTAATAAACTCTGTCTTTGTATTTGCAGTTTCCGTGCCAACTTCCTTCTAGTTTTCGTTACAGGAGAGCGAACCCTTGTATTTCTGCGGGCCTAGCTGGGGCCTGTATTCATCAGAGGAGACCTAGGCACTGAAGTGAGACAGGACTCCCTTAGATTTTCAATTAGGCACTTTGCATAGCAAGGATCTGTTGATTAGTCTTCCTAATAACTGCCATTTGGTGGATGCTAGGGTTGAGGGGTGGGACTGTAGAACCTGTTGTGCAGGATGGGGACATCTTTAGGTGAAGCCTGCCCCTTTGTCTTTTACTGATTACTCCTTCATTTGGGCTGTTCACAGCCAGGTGCAGAAATACCATACCTCTCTGTGCCTCCGTAGTGGGTGCTCCATGCTCGAGGTTACCCTGCTGCAAGAAGCTTCCCTTTTCACAAAGCCTGGGTCTGGCGAACACAATGGAAAAGAAACTTGAAAGGAGAACCACCCTAAACTGATTCTACAGTTTCAGGCAGTGGATACCAAACTCTGGTCTGTATACCAGTGGGACACCTCTAGCCCACTTATTTTTTCAGTTCAAAGTACTCTCTGGCCAAGAAAAGGAGTGCTTTGCAGAGTATTTAGTGGACGGCAGTGCCACAAGGGCTGGTGTAGGGATGTGAGCCAGTCTCACAGCAGTAGGTGACATCACTTGAGGTGTGGACCTCTTGCTGTAGGAGCTGCTTACCTGCACTGAAGTGCCTAGCAGCTTGCCTATCTGCTTAGAGGGGGGGTGAGCCTGTTGGCCCTGCAGGATTGTGTTACAGCACATACCTGATGTCTGTGGTGTGCCCAGAAAAAAGGACTGCTGAAGTGCGATCTGTTGGACCCAAGCTGGCAGGAACCACAACTTACTTCCGCCTACTACCCCTCCTGGTGGTGCAGGCCATCAACCAGGACACTCCAGACCTCTCTGGCCTGGGCTTTTCTTTCAATTTGATTCCAGGTGTAATCCGTCTCTTTGCAGTTAACACCAGGTGTTTCTTGACCTTCCTCTTTTCATATTCCATTGAGGGTTCCAGGTGAGGGCTTGCCTGGTGGTGCTTGATGAGGGTTTGCGGAAGGTGTGATCTTTTCATAATTTCTTCATGAGCAGGGAGTTGGAAAGTCTGCTGCCATAGGTTGTTGTTGCTGATGTTGTGTGGCCAGTGAATTTAGAGAATTTTCCACAGGCAGGTGTTGATGAAGGTCTGGATTTTTTTGGTGGTGGTCACGGTTGTCCTTCAAGTTCCTGCTCCATACAGAAGGACAGATTTTCATTGATGTTAAAAAGCCTGATCTTGGTTGCAAATTCTTCCTCCGACGTCAGAGTCTGTGCCACCCTGCTTGTCTATGCCACTGCCCAGGTAGGTGAAAGCTTCAATCTCTTACAGTCCAATTCACCTACAAGAGTGACTGCAGTTGTGCTGGCCATGTTAGCCTTCAGGATCTTGTTTTTTCCCCACTGTGGATGTTGAGGCCAGGTTGTGCTGATATGGCTGCCACTCTGTGGGTCTTCTCTTGCATTTTCATATGGGTATGAGAGAGTAGGGCAAGGTCATCTGCAAAGTCCAGGTCGCCAAGCTGCATCCAATATGTCCACTGGATCCCATTTCTTCTCCTTGCAGTAGATGTTTCCATGATCCAGTCTACGGCCAGTAGGAAGAAAAAAGGAGAGAGCAAACCACCCTGGCGGACTCCAGTCCTCACTTCAAATGTTTCTGTGAGTTATCCTTCATTTAACATCTGTTTGTTAGTGTCAGGACACATTGGGCGAGGTAGCTGTATGTTTTATAAATGGCCATTGATGGTACTATCTTGCAGGTCATTCCCTCGTAAGAGTTTTTGATGATTCTTATGGGTTTATCTTGCACACCGTAGTGGCAGAGGAGTTTCCAAAGGGTCTCTCTGTCTACACTGTCATACTGCAACTCCACGACCACCTTTGCAGAGGCCAAGTCAGGGCTACAATGTATCTTTGTGACCATCCAGTGCATCAAAGCAACTGCTCAAGAATTATCAGCCTGTGCATGGCTGCAACAGGCAAGGTGTGACCAGCCCATGCAGGGCAGCACCTATTGATTTAGTACTCAGCCTGTATAGGGGTGTATATACTGAAATCATGACCAGCCCAAGGACTGCTGCCTTTAGCAAAATGTTGTCAGACCAGATTGCAGCCCCATCAATGACATGGCAGCCTCAGTCAGAGCCAATTTCAAAGACCCCGCTGTCTGGCTGGGACTGCAATACACCAGGACGGCTGCTTCTTGATGGCTGAAAAGAACCATAGCAGCTGCATCACCATACGGCAAACTTGCGCCTGAGGCGGAAGACGCAAGGAATTTCCAGTGGCATACCACCACTCAGATGGAGTGTGCAGGCATCCCTGCTGGACAGGGCAGCCAAAGCAGCTCTGAGAGGACTAATTACACCAGCGAGTGGAATTGTTGAGACTTTGCACACACCTACGCACCTCAGCTATATTCACATTATAGCCTCATAGATAAGGGAGGGGAAACTACTCAGAACTGTGAGAGAGAGAGCAGAGACAAGAGAGGAGGAGTGAGTGAGAAGAGAAGACAAGCACTTACTCAGACAGTGCACAGTGACACTAACTTTTTTCTTGTTATAAGAGTGTGATGTAGTATTACGTTCTATTGTGTGCAATAAAGGAATTTCTTTCTTGAAAAGTTAAGCACCGGGCTTGACATTCTCTTACTGGGTTGTTGGTTGAGCTCTGAGTTGGAGAACCCCCAGGCTCCCTCCCGGAGAAGTTTGTGACTGCTTGACCTCTCTACCAAAGACAGTCAAATACAGAAGGGGTTGTACTTGGTCCAGTTTGCAGAGTCATGGTTGGATGGCTTCAGAGACATCTGAGGCAAATAACTTACACCCCCACGGTTGAGGCTCAGTAGCCTCCATTTGCCTGTGCCCCTCCACAGGAGGCCTAACAAAGTTAAATGGTTGCCTCCACGATTACAGTGGTTTGCGTCAGGGACACAGGACAGTTTGGGGAAGATCAGTTACTGCCCTGGTTTGTCTGAAGAGTCAATGTTCAGAAGGAAGACTACTGATGCTGGAGTTAGAAAAGCAATAATAAAACAAGTCACCCAGAGGCACCAAACGTCATGGCAGTTTCTTGAAACAGACTGGGAGTGATAGGGTAATTTGGTTTCAGGAGCACCTACTGGATATGGGACAATCACGGGAACTAAGATTTCACTAGATGAAACTGAGACATAGGGTTAGGGTCTGACTAGGACTTCATACCGCAAGATCTCCATTATCTGGAACAGCATGTCTACTATGGTGGCTCAAACAGTTCCAGAATCAGGGTAACTGGTCCCAGTAAATGGGACATTACCCTAAGATCAGTGGTAAGGATGCAGGGTGTCTATGTTCCTGTCATGCTGAAACTGGGGCAATATGGGTTCAGATGTCAAGGCAATGCCACATGCCACACTTGAATGTCTCCTGCAGAACCTCAAGCAATGTGGCAGACTATGGGACTACATTAGCTGCACAGATCCCAACTGTAGCGAGGGGTGGGCGTGCACCAGGTAACAAAGTCCAGAGAATCTGTATAATGTTTCAAAAGTCTATTTCAAATCGATTGATTCACACAAATTTACCGTAAACGAGCAAACTGGTGGGTACCAACCAGTGGCTCCATGGATGGTGCTTATGTGAGGCACTTTCTGACTTCTCTCACAATTTTGTCTTTGGTGGGTGTGAGAATAGCTGTGGATGGTTGATAATTTTTTAACAATGAGGAACACTTATAAGTGGGCATGACTAGATAATTAAGCAGAGCCATACCTAGAAGTAAATTATAATACCCGTCTAACAAATGTTTCAAAGACGACAATGTGTTCTCTATAACCAGGTTTGGTTTTTGTATGAAATATCAATGCAGAGGACAACAACAACGTGGAAGAGAACCAACATGTACATGTATTGTTGAGTTCACTAGAGAGGTGCGTGGGTGGTACCACAGGCAGGTGCAAAAAGCAGAACGAAGGCAGAGTGGGACAGGATTTATCGCCATACAGGGACTTTCGTCCCTACTTCCACCATGTACATCTCTTCTTAACAAAATGCTGTGAGAATACATCTATTTCTATTGTCAGAACCAGAGAGAGTGAAAGATTGCCAACTCTTTTGGTGTTCATGCAACAGTGTCTTGCAAAATACTGGGCCACCCTTTACCTGGTAAATGTTTTCACTGTGGTTAAGTGTCTGAAGGGTAAGTAACTTCCTTGTACCCTAGGTGAGCTTCAAACAGTCAGCAGCTCACAGTACTGACAAGCAGCCAATATACATCATAGGTTGGCCTCTCCCTTTAACGGCTGAACTGCCACAGAGCTACCAAGTTATGGCAGCCGTGCCCCACTCTCGGGTACACCTCAGATGTTCCAGGAATCCTAAAGTGGACAAAAAACCATGGGGTGGGGAATTGGAACAGTGGGTGCTATAAAGTCCATGCCTCTAATGCCAGTCTGCCACGTTATTAACCAACACGGAAACTCGCAGTTCATAGTGTATGAACAAACGACATGCCTCAATCACAGTGGCTGTGTTCCATAACTTGGACTTGCACTGTTACCAGGGCCGGACTGGGAACCAAAACCGGCCCTGGCAAAGTGCTCGGCCGGCCCCCCCGGGGCTTGGAGGTACCGCCCAGCTCTTTGCGAGGGCCAGTTTCCGGCCGATTTTGTTACAGGGCCGATTTTGCAGCTATGCTGCAAAAACGGCCCTGTAACAAAAACGGCCCGCAGGGGCCCAAAACTGGCCCCCACCTGTGCGGCGCACCGGGGGTTTGCCCGGTGTCCGCTACGGCCAGACCGGCCCTGACTGTTACCGCTACTCAATTAAAATGAGAGGCTAGACATAGAAAGGAGCCTGCTACCACTGAGCTCACCTAATATCCATACATTCAAAACTTCTATTTCAGTTAACAATCGCTGAGAAAAAAGCATTTTTAATTCTCTCATTTTTACGTTTTTCTGGCATAAACATATTGAGGTTAGAGAGCCCCAAATGATATACCATTACGGAACATCGATGGCAACCATGTTAACGATTTTGGAAACGAAATGCAACGTTAGCCCAACTAAGGTTCCAACCTGTAGGAAGCCAATACTTTGTGAAGGTTCTTGGCATCAGGTGCGTTAGCCCACTGCTTAATGGTATACGTTTAGAACGAGAGAGCTGTGAAACCGATACATTAGCAACAATCAACTAGTAGGATGCAGAAAAGAAATGCCGACAATCCTCTCATGTTAGACGGATTTTTTATTTTTTTTATTTTTTTAAAGGTCCGTATTACATATTTTACATCACAAATAGGCTGGGAGCGCATAGGGGCTTCGTGATACTCTGCTGCGCCCCTGTCCTATTGCACTGCCCACTCCACAGTTTCATCATGGACAGTGCATGCAATGCATTCATCGGTTAAATTGCATTCAATGCACTCACGGATAAAGGAACATGTGTAAAATAGACGCACACTTCTACACAAACAACTTCACGCCCTGAAGGTCCGGACATGCAGGCAGGCTGTAAAAGCAGTCCTGCATGTCCCGACAAACACAACCTTGAGCATTAGATTGGTTACATTTATTTCCACATTTGTTCTTATGGTCCGCCTACCAGAGAATCGGGATCGATTATTCGTGCTCTCAAAGTCGTGTTCACCAGCATGCCACTAGTATGCCATATAAACTGGCACTAACTCATATGGACTTAAATTCTTTCAGCCACATTTTTAACAGGTCTAACTAGTTTAATTAATGTATACATAATTGATCTTAACATTTTCTAATTGCAAGCTGAACTATACTAGTGTTATCTTTATGGTGGTCTTTCATAATGTATGATATTATCTAATTGCAGCATGAGAAATACATCCGAAGGTGGTTCTGTCCTACACGCCCCCGCCTTTCTGCGAGCTCATGAGGCTACGGCAACAGGCGGGGCTGGGGTGGCAGCGTAGCCGTCGCCGTCAGTGACATGGAGGGTATGCAGCGTGTCTCACCGGCACGCACACCGACAAGGGCAGGCCAGTTTAGACAATACTGCTGCACAATGCTACTTCGTATTTTGAGGAGAACATGGCAACGAACAGGCGAGAGACCTCCCACTGCCATTACACACAGCGGGAGAGACATGGACGGGCATCAAAGTGAGCTGACTTTGAAAAGTGAATCCTTGCAGAAATTACGGACACGTGCGGTTGTCAAACCAGTGCGGACATCAGCCTCGATTTACGAACAGTCCATATAATTCCTAGGTTTAGTCTGTGATCCAGCCGGGGCTCCGGGCCTTCACCGCCCGCTGCTGTGTCTAACAATACGGGAATGGCACCGGTGATCAGATGTTAACTCGTGTGAAAAACAAAACATACAAAATTCCGCAAGGGCACGCATAGCGGACACCTAGAGGAACAGTTTGCTTAGAGGCCTGCAGCGACACAGTTCCCGCCTTAAACTGCGAAGACCAAACACATCATTGGCTGCTACTGCATGCAGCTTGCGGCCTTCCTTTGGAAGCTCAGAGAACGTCACACTCCTGCCAGAAGGTGTCAGTGCTGCATCATCATTGCGGGCTGTCAGCCTTAGAGGCGATGCTCGTTACAATTAGACAACTGAGCGTGTTTCCACCCAGCTGCTCCCAGCGCAGAACAAGGCGGTATCTACAGAATGAGGAGAAGGGCTGCGCGGCAGGGCGTGGGCAGTCCATATTTCTGCCTTTGGAGCATTTCCCACTAACGAATGTTGTGTTAAAAGGGACCGTTGGTTTGAGCCGAGTTAGCCAACAGGCTTCCTTCTGAGCTGTATGAATAACTGCATTAAATTAGTAAAGTATATTTGACAACAGACAATGTGACGTGACCTTTGGCGTTAGGGGTAATTTGGCTTCAGGATGAAAGATATGTTGGAGGGTGTACAGATATAGCGCCATTTGTAAATAGTACTGAATTATGAAAACGTAATATAATATCGAAGCATTTGGGATCAGAAACGGATTGTGTGTTGATTAGAACTAGAGAAACGCGTGCAATAGACCGTAAGGTTGAGTGTCTGCTACTCCCATCTGTGCATAGTCAACAGGCCACGGGTCCGATCACAACACACTATTATGAGACCATCTTTATTTTAGGAGGAACCAGAACCATGTCTTCAAACTGTAAGCGTGATGGGATTCTAAATGCTAGCACTTCGTGTGCACCCTGTAAGGAGAACTCTAGGCATGTAGTTCGCGATGTATCCGATGCATCTACTGGGAGGAAAAGCTCACTTCCTCTATTTTGTGGAGTTCCATTTGTATTACTTCTATGCTCCCTTTCAACACTTCAATCTGCATACCTACTATTTGTAGGATATATGCACAGTTTGGAAGCCCAGGACATATAGGTATACAGTACAGAAGCTTCAGGTATATGCACAGTGCGTAGGCCTCGGTTACATTCGAAGCATGTACACTTTCAATATATTTACATCAAGGAAGTTACAAGTTACTTCCCTTCGGTAACGCTTTTTCTGGTGGATACAGTATCTGCCTGTGGATTCCTCACCTTATGAATATCCCCTGCGCCAGCATTCCGCGGAATGTTTTCCTAGCTCTTTACGCCGACGAGGACGTCACAATGCCACGGCTCCCCTCGCGACTCCGCATGATGTCACCGGAGCCATAAGAGGGCCTCGTTGGCGTGATGACGTAAGTTCCACCCATTTTTTCCGTTGCTCCGAGGCGAACAGGTGGACCAACAACAGATTCAAAGTATACACAGTACACAATATTCAAACAAATACACACAGTGTAAAATCAAAAGGAAAGCCAAAGAATATAAGCATTTCCTATAAATGAACCAGATAGATAGAATATACAATGTAAAACAACATGTCAAACAAAGAAACCTTTAAAGTATACAAGGGTGGACATCGGGGAGGAGGGTGGGACAGTGAGGAATCCACAGGCAGATACTGTATCCACCAGAAAAAGCGTTACCGAAGGTAAGTAACTTGTTCTTCTGATGGATACATCTGTCTGTGGATTTCTAACCTTATGAATAGATTCCCACAGCAGTCCCACTCCCGGAGGAGGGTGTCCACCCTTCTATACCAAAAAGTCCTGCAGGACAGAGCGCGTAAAATGGCCCTCCCTCCTCATCTCGGAGTCCAAGCAATAATTCTTTGCGAAAGTGTGGAGAGAGGCCCAAGTCGCCGCCTTACAAATGTTCGCTACTTGAACACCTTTAGCCAGAGCAGAAGTGGAAGATTTGGCTCTAGTAGAATGAGCTCTTAATACCTTCAGGCGGTTCCTTACCAGCAAGGGCGTAGCAGATCTTGATGCACAAGATGATCCATCTGGATAGAGTGCACTTGTGCACAGCCTTGCCCTTCATGCATCCAACGTAGCCTACAAAGAGCTGATCATCCAATCGCAAGTCCTTAGTCCTGTCCAAATAAAAGCTCACCGCTCTTTTAGGATCCAGGCGGTGAAGTCTCTTCTCCTCCTCAGAAGGGTGAGGATAGAACACAGGAATCGTAATGGACTGCCCTAGATGAAAGGGAGTAACTACCTTAGGCAGAAAAGCAGCCCTGGTCCGGAGGACCATCCTTTCAGCATGTAGCTCAAAAACAGGTGTTTTGAACTGAGAGCCTCAAGCTTGCTCACCCTCCTTGCTGAGGTGATAGCCACAAGAAAGACCGTTTTAAAAGACAGGAGTCTCAAAGGACAACTATGTAAGGGTTCAAATGGGGAACCCATCAAGAAAGTCAAAACAAGATTTCAATCCCATCGAGGCATTACAAAGAGAGTAGCCGGAAACCTATTGGTAAGGCAATTAATAAATCTCAAAACAATAGGAGATTTAAATAAAGACAGCTGATCCGGCAAACAAAGAAACGCAGATAAAGCTGACAAATAGCCCTTAACAGTGGCCACAGCACAACCCTGCTGGGCCAAGAAAAGTTAAAACTGAAGAACATCTGACAAGTGGGCCTTTAAAGGATCAATGGGTCTCTCCCCACACCATTTAACAAATCTAGTCCATCTGGAAGAGTAGACAGACTTGGTGGAGTGTCGCCTGGATAATAAAATAACATCCACCACATCCGGCGGGAGAGAGAAGGAACTCCGGTTGCCCCGTTCAATCTCCAGGCATGAAGGTGCAGGCTCAGGAGGTGGGAGTGGGGGTGTAGAATCTGCCCCTGCGACAGCGAGAGGAGGTCTGCCCTGATAGTGAGACGGAGCAGAGAGTGCGATGAGAAGTTAGGTAGATCTGTGTACCACACCCATCTTGGCCAATCCGGAGCAATTAGTATAATTTGGGCGCGGTCTTGGCAAATCTTCCTCAGAACCCGAGGAATCAAGGGTATGGGAGGAAACGCGTAAAGGATTTGCGAGCTCTAATCCAATTGAAAGGCATCCCCCAGCCCCCCCTGCATCAGATACTGGAGACTGCAGAACAACGGTCAGTGCGCGTTATCGTGAGTGGCAAACAGGTCCAACCGAGGAGACCCCCACATCTCGAAGATGTGATGGACCACCTCCGGATGAACCCTCCACTCGTGATCGGTTGAGTAATGCCGACTGAACTGTCCGCACGACCATTCAGCACACTGGCTAGATGATTTGCAAACACAAATCTGATGGCTCTGAGCCCAGGACCAGAGTCGCAGAGCCTCTCGACAGTGATGATACAACCCTACACCTCCCTGTTTGTTGATATACCACATCGCGGTAGTGTTGTCCATCAGGATCTGAACAGGGAAGGAAGGAAAGCCTTTAGTGCCAAACAAATCGCCCTCAATTCCAGAAGGTTGATGTGAAGCAACCTTTCCTCTGTAGACCAAAGACCTTTGACTTCCAGATCCCCCAGATGAGCACCCCACCCTAGAGTTGAGGCATCCGTGATCACTGTGGCCACCGGTGAAGGAGGTTGAAAGGGCTTGCCTTAAGACAGGTTGCACTGCACACTCCACCAAGTCAGATCCGTTGCAGCGTCTCTAGAGATTCTGACTGACTCCCTGAGATCTCTGTTGTGTTGAAACCACTGCTTGCGGATGCAACACTGGAGTGCCCTCATGTGCTAGAGTGCATGACTGACCAACAGTATGCAGAAAGCGAACAGACTGAGCAGGCGAAGGATCTTCAGGACCGGAACAACAGCTCCACTGTGAAACAAAGGAATCATTTCCTGATTGTCGAGAATTCTTTGTGGAGGAGGAAAAGCTCAACACACAGTAGTATCAAGTACCGCCCCTATGAACAAGTTGCGCTGACTTGAGAATCCAAAAGACAGCCCCTTTCCACCAGCAAAAACGTTTCTTTAAATGACTTTTATATTTGACAAATGTGCTTTTAATGACATTTGTCATACATGTTTCCAAAAATTAATACGGGAAGAATACCTCAAATAAAGGCAGCAGAAAACTCATTGGGTTTGTTATAGTAATGTAACCACACATATGCAGCCTTATTTTCCACACATATTTTGAGTGGGAGAAAACATATCTAGTAGCCACAATAAACACTGCACCTGAACCGTTTATTTTGTGCTGTTATCATCACTGAGGGTCATGCCTGCCCGCGTTGTAAACTATAGAATGCTACATTTTTACACATGTTCTGGGAGTGTCCATTGCTGAACGAGTTTTGGGGGGAGGTAACAACTAAACTGGCTGAAATAATGGATAGAGACATTGATCAGACCCCGGGATTTTGTCTAATTCACTGGTTCTCCCACACTGCCCGTAACAAAGTTACCAGTAAATTTATAGACTTGGGGCTAGTCCTTGCTAAGAGAGAAATTACCAGTCATTGGAAGGCGGTCGCGGCGCCTAACGCTACACGATGGCTGCGAGAGTTCATAAAGTGGGCCGACTGTGAGGGGATTTTTAGAATACAAATGGCCCAGAGAGCCAATAATGACAAAATGTTGACCGCAGCTAGAACATGGGTGGCGCTGGTAGACTTACTTAAGAACCCGACAGACGACAATGACTGATCCCCTCAATGAGGAGACTTGCGCATATGAACGGCTGTATTGCCCTTATGAAGCGGGTGGCTTGGTCAAAGGGTAGTGGGCACTGAGTAGTGGCTCCCGTCCTTTTGTTCCCTGGCACTGAGATACCAGGTGTTAAACGAGTGTGACTCACTCTTAACACTGAGAGATGGCGGATGGAGCGACATGTCGGACGGTGGGGAGGGGGGGAGTTGGAGGGGTGGAGGGAGGGTAGGGGGTGTTTTGTTAACCCGTTAACTACTGGGATAGACCAGAGCGAGGCCTCGCAGAGACGCTTATGAACTGGATCCTCCAGATGGGGATATAGCTCGTGACTATCTTAGAACTGCTAACTCAGTGAATGGTCGCAGGCACGTTGTGGGAAGTGGAGATAACAACAGTGAAGTTGCTTCCAAGTATATTTGATACTACATGCAAAAGACGATAAGTCATTTATTGATGTCTGGGAAATGATCCTGTCTCATGCTGCTAATGCTGGATGTATAATAAATCAATAAAATCTGTTTAAAAAAAATAAAAATAAATCACTGAGGGCCATGCCCTCAAAAAGTATACTTCTGGCCATGGCGAATGATGCAAAATCATTCATGCAGCCACAAGCGAGGAGGAAAAGGTCAAAATGTCAATCTGTTTTTTTTCTCCTGGTGAGAGAGTAGGTTGGTGCAGGCTCTGCCTCCAGCTCTGGTTCTAAGCAAGTATTGGCAAAGTCAGTAGCTATTGACTTTGTCAATATTTTGTTTAGCCATGTTGTACAGCGGCATGTCTGCTGTGCAGCATGGCAAAAAGAAAAAAAAAAAGAGCTCTGACGCGGTCAGTGCTGACCACGTCGTAGCGTTTCTTTTTGTTTTTACTTTCAACCATTCTGCACAGTGGCCCCAACTCTTGTACCACATGGCTTCAAAAAACATTGACAAAGCCAAATAGTAGAGCTATTGGATTTGACGATATACAATGATATATGTACGTATAAAAACAAACTTGCATCTCTGTTGTTGAATTTACTAAATGGGACTTCCCCCTCCACCCACAGTCAGAAATATGTGGTTAGGAAGGCCCTGCGACCAAGGCCCGAAACAACTGATTGACAGATCACAGAGGAGGGGACACCTAACCCTTAAAACACGAGAAGAGGACAGAAAACCCAGATCGATCCCACAGAACAAACATGCAGAAGGGCCGAAAGGAAATGGAGAACCAACTACGACCAAGGTCAGAAAAGGGTTTACGTACAAACATTGGCAGACTACAAAAAACTGATTATTAGGGAAAAAAGCAAGTATTATACTAATAAAATTAACGAGACCAAAAATTCCAGTAGGGAGCTTTTCACTTCAGTCAAAAAACTAGCGAACCTACCCACTGCAATACAAATACAAAGCAGTATACAGTTCTTCAACACACTGAGCAGTTTTTTGTTGACAAAGTCACCTCAGTGTATGAATTTTTTAAGAATGCCAATAAAATCATAGACTCGGTTTAACAAGACATACAAGATCCGGACACTTCAAGTCCTAAATCTGGGTTCTGTTTCTCACCTCCTTCATCTGAACAAATCAACCTGGTAGTAAAGAAGATCAAATCGGGGGAGCAACGGACCCTTGCCCACCCAAGGTGATGCACATATTCACGGAATTATTAAGTGAACAACTAAAAATTGTGTTCACAGAAATAATTTGGTCATGCTACTTTCCAGATACGTGGAAGATAGCTTCAGTACTGCCACTCTTAAAAAAAGACAACTTGAACGCTCAACAACCCAGCAGCTACCGTTCAATATAAAGAATCCCATTTCCGGCTAAGGTCTTTGAAAAATTACTCAATAATCAACTATCAGAACATATTGCTGCAAATGACTTTCTGGACCATTCACAATATGGATTCCGGGAGGAGCATGGAACAGAAACTGCATTAGTTCTGGCAGCTGAGGGACTCAGGATGATACTAGATGCTGGAGGGAAGGCCGCCCTGATTCTATTGGATCTTTTGGCGGCCTTCGATACCGTGAACCATGAGATATTACTCATACGTTTAGCAGGACTAGGGCTCCATGATTCTGCACTCATGCTGGTGGCTTCCTTCTTAAGAGATAGGTCCTTCTCAGTAAAAGTAGGAGAATGTACATCGGACCACTTTAAATCACCTTGTGGAGTACCTCAGGGATCTTCCCTGAGCCCTACACTTTTTAATGTTTATGTCGCTTCCCTGGCAGAGATCATAAGGCAGCACAAGTTTATACCAGTGTCATACGCCGATGACACCCAAATAGTGGTGTCAGTCACAGAGAATGTTGAGGAAACAGCAACGCGTTTCAATGAATGTATGGCACAGGTTGGTCACTGGATGCAGTCAAACTGCTTGAAGTTAAATGGGGATAAAACCGAGGTTATGCTACTGGGAGCTGGGGCAGATTTTTGGTCGCCCAGATGTTGGCCGGATAGTCTGGGCGATTGCCCAAAACCAGTGAACAAGGTCAAAAATCTGGGAGTCGTTTTTGATAACAAACTGACTTTTAATGACCAGATAAATAACCTTGCGTCAACCATTTGGTATATATTAAAAATGATTAGAAGAGTATTTGATTACCTCTTACCGGCCTATTTCACTGCTCAATGCAGAGCCTAAAATCCTGGCGAAAGTCCTGGCCAATCGATTGTTGAGTGTCGTGTGCGACCTTATTCATCCGGACCAATGCGGCTTCATCCCGCACCGCAACACCGCTCTTAACTTGCGGCGTCTGCACGGGGTCCTCGCCAGGGCGGAGCTCCTCACCGAGCCGGCCGTGCTGGTCTCTTTGGATGCCACGATGGCATTTGACACTATTGAGTGGCCATTCCTCTGGGCCGTCTTGGATAAATTCGGCTTTGGGGAGGGATTTATTGGCTGGGTGAGGCTCCTTTACACGGGACCCATGGCTCAAGTGGTGGTGAATGGGCGGGTCTCTCGGCCCTTTGCCCTCGGCAGGGGCACGAGGCAGGGGTGCCCGTTGTCCCCGTTGCTTTTTGCTCTCGCCCTGGAGCCACTCGCTGCCTGGCTCCGTTGGGAGCCCTCGCTTAGAGGGATCCGGTGGGGCCCGGGCTTTGAAGATCGGGTCTCGTTGTATGCGGACGACATTCTCCTGTACCTCACCTCACCGCGGCAGTCACTCAACGTCCTCTTTGACGTTCTGACCTCCTTTGGGAACAATTCGGGTCTCACGATCAATTGGTCTAAATCCTGCGTTTATCCCATCGCTGGTGGTCCTCCTCTCCTGCCGCCTCGGCTCCCGATTCAAATATCTCTGAGCGGCTTTAAGTACCTGGGGATATACGTTTCGCTGGACCCGGTGGCTCGCTACGAGCAGAATCTTCTGCGTCCACTTCGGCGGCTGCGGGAGGACACGGCCCGGTGGTGCAGGCTGCCCCTGTCCCCGCTGGGTCGGGCCGCGCTGTTTAAAATGATGTCCCTTCCCAGGTTCCTCTATGCACTCCAGAACTCCTTTGACGTTATCCCAGTGGCCTACGTTCGGGAGGTGGAGAGCCTGCAGAGGAGACTGGTGTGGAACGGCCGGGCGCGTATTGCTCTTGCCAAGCTCACTCTCCCCTGGTATGACGGGGGCATCGCGCTTCCTGACATTCGCAGGTACTATTGGGCCTCGCAGCTATCTGCCATTAACCACGCCACGTATGCGCCCGGCTTGAATCCGGCGTATGAGATGGACAAGTTCCTGCTTCCCGGCGGGAACTACAACAGGGCACTTTATTCCCGCCTGGCTGACCGGACCCTTACGGGTCCTACTAAGATTGCTGTGCGGACCTGGAGGGCTGCCACTGCGGCCACGGGCTGGAGTGAGCGAATGACATGTGCTACTCCCTTGTTTGCCTCCGACCGCCTGGGCAGCTTGTGGACCACCAAGGGGTTTGACCAGTGGGACACGATTGGTATCAGCAAAGTGGGAGACCTGTGGCACAAGGGCGCGGTCAAGACTTTCGCGGTGCTCCAGGCCGAATACGAGCTGACCGACAGGGAGTTCTTCCGCTACGCCCAGGTTCGACACGCCCTGCTCTCGGTCTTCGGGGAGGGGACCACGGTCCCTGTTTCTTCGCCCCTCGAGGACCGCGTACTTGACGGACATGTCCCTGATAGTACTATTTCTTTAATTTATAAAAAATTGATTAATCACCGGGCGGATCTCCTGGTGCGCCTTCGGGAGGCTTGGACTGGGGATGGGGTCGAATTGGATGACGAAGACTGGCAGTCTGCACTGTCGTCCCCCAAGGAGGTTGCCATTCCGGCTCGTCTCCGGTTGGTACAGCTCAAGATTCTCCATCGGGTGTATGTTACGGGTCCGCGCTTGGTCGCGATGGGATTTTCCGACGACGGGCTCTGTAAACGAGGCTGCGGGCTCAGCGCCACCTTTCTTCATATCCTTTGGGAGTGTCGCGAGGTGGCGGACTATTGGCGCCGGGTCCACACGGTTATGGGACAGGTCACCGGGGTTGTACTGCTGCCGGAGGTGCGTCGCTGTGTCCTGAATGTGTGGGAGCCCAATGACTACAACGCGGCTCAGACTCGGTGGGCGGCCCTAGGGAACATGATTGCCAAGAGGGATATAGCGCAACTTTGGGGCGCTCAACGGCCGCCCACCGTGTCAGTATGGAAGGAGAATATGGACTGGTGTATGTTTCGGGAGAAGACAGTGTATGTGGCCCGTGGCAAGCCGGGGGCATGGGGTAGAATTTGGGGCCAGTGGAATGCGTATCGCGGAGGCGTCTGTACGCCCCCCCTGGTAGACACTGATATTGCCATGTCCCCCTGACCCTCGACGGTTCCTGGCGCTTTTTGTAACAACTACATAGGGACGTTCATCTTCCTTGACCCCCCTTTCCCCCCCCCCTCCGTCCCCGGCCTCCCGGTACTCCTCTCTTTAGCGGATTGCTCAAATGTTCTGACTGGAGTTTCCCGGGGGGAGCCTGCACCGCACTGGTATCCCTCGTAACTCGCCTTTTGTTTTTATTGTTTTTCTTTTGTTTCTGTTACTGTTGGACTGACGCTTGCTGTTCTTCGAGAACTATCTTGAGCCACTGCGGGGCAGTGCCCTGGGAACGGATTGCAACTTTGATATGTGTATATTTCCTTATGTACCTAGCGGCCGGCCCGGGTGGTTGTAGGCCCATACTTGTGACCGAATTGTTGCTCAATAAAAACTTTTTTAAAAAAAAAAAAAAAAAAAAAAAAAAGAAGAGTATTTGATTTGATTTGCTATTTATAAAGCGCAGCGAATGCCGTGGCGTCTTGGCGTGAACTGTGATACATAGGTAATTGGGGCACCTGACTCTGGGTGTTTTAGTTTTTGGCAAATAGCCAAGTTTTTAATTCTTTCCTAAACCTCATCCGATTTGGCTGGCAGCGCACGGTAGAGGGCATCTGGTTCCAAAGTTTTGGCGCACAAAAAGACAGTGTGCGCCCCCCCCCATCTTAACTTGCGTGTTTTTGGAACACAGACAAGGCATTCCGTAGAGGATCTAAGTGTTCTTGCTGGAAGATACCTAGTAAAAAGTTTCCGCACCTCCCCAGAGATGCCTCCATAGAGAGCCTTATGCACTAAGCAGAGAGCTTTAAAATTGGCTCTTTGATGGACAGGGAGCCAATGTAGTGCTCTAATGGCCTCTGATGTGGGGAGACCCTTAGGAATATTCTAGCCGCCGCATTTTGCAGTGATTGTAGCTTCCTCTCCTGTGCTTTATCAATTCCCATAAAGAGAGCGTTGCAGTAATCTAATTTAGATTAAAAAAAAGTGCAACTACAACTGTCTTTGAAGTTCATGTGCAATGAACGGGAATATTTTCCTCAATGTTTTTAGGATGAAAAACCAGGAGGAAGTTAGCTGGTTGACATGGGCGGACAGATTGAGCTGTTCATCTAGGGTCACCCCTAAATTTTTAACTTTAGTAACCGGGGTAGGACAAACTCCCGCCTCTGTGGGCCACCAGTTGGGGTTCCATAACGGTGGCCCTTTACCGAATTCTAGGACCTCGGTTTTATCCGTATTTATTTTCAAAACATTTGAGCTCATCCAGTACATGATATCTTTCAAACATGCATGAAAGCCGATGGCTACTGTATCTGAAGATTTAGTGACTGAGATGGTAAGCTGTGAGTCATCGGCATACATAATCAATGAGAACCCATGTTTCCTGACTAAGTTGGCCAACGAGGACACATATATGTTGAAGAGGGTTGGTGACAAAGCAGATCCTTGTGGAACACCACATGGGAGCTGGAAAGTTCCAGACTGTGTATTCTCCCAATGTTTATTTTGTTCTCTAGTTTCTAAGAAGGAGGAGAGGAGATTTAATGCAATATCCTCCACCCTTATCTCTCTCAGCCGCTGCACCAACACCTTATGATTTACGGTGTCATACGCCGCCGAGAGATCTAATAGGACCAGAATTGCTCTGCCACCTCCGTCCACTATCCTCCGAATCCCCTCTGTAGCCAGCACCAACGCTGTTTGTCGAATGACAAGGCCTAAAGCCATGTTGTGTGCGGTCTAACAGAACATTATCTTCTAGGTAGTGAATTAAGTCCCTGTTTATGGCTCTATCCAGAATTTTTGCTGGTAGCGATAATCGGGAGATTGGCCGATAGTTTTTTGGTTCTAGTGGGTCCAAGGCTGGCTTTTTAAGAATAGGCCTTATACCGGCCTTTTTCCATGCATCGGGATATTTACCCGTTTCAAGGACTTGGTTTAAGAGAGGGGTAAAGATGTATACTGATGACCTTAGGTACCAACTGAAGAACTGCTGAGGGGCATGAATCATTTGGTGAACCGGATTTGGTGGATATCAGGAGGTCATGGACTTCCTCCACTGTAAGTGTTCTAAAGCGTGCAAGTCTGCCACTTGCTACCCATACGTTTATATTTAAAGGATTATTATCTGGCATAATATTGGCCAAGTTTAAAAGATCATCATAGATCACTTGTACTTTGTTTTGAAAGAATTTGGCCATCACATTGCAGAAGGCTTGGTCTGGTCTGAACTTGGCTGTGTGTTGAGGTGTTGCAAGTGTGTATACAGTTTTAAACAGTTCCTTTGAGGAATGTGTTGCATCTCCTATTTTAGCAGTAAAATAAGCCCTTTTGGATTTAATGATGGCCTGCTTATATTCCTCCAGACATTGATTATAAACTAGCTTATGCTCCGTACTATAATCTGTCCTCCAGATCCGTTCTGTTCTTCTACATTTCATTTTTATTATTTTTACCTCCAGACTGTACCAAGGTGCTGTTGCAGTTGCTCTTCTGGTGGTTTTATTAATTTCAGGAGCAACATTATCTAAAGCTGTTCTAATCCAATTATCAAATTGGCTGGCTGCTATATCATTGTCACTATTTAATACAGATAAACCCGAACTCAGCGCCTGCTCCAGGTCAGCCTTTTTTACCTTATTCCATTTCCGGACCCTCAAATTCGTGGCAGGAAAGGACTGAGGTAAAGTAAACGTTTTGTTGATCACCTCAAAGAATATAGATCTATGGTCGGTTCAAGGTAAGGGTAACGTCTTTGTTATAGTTATGCCTGATTGGTTTGTAAAAATACCATCCAGTGTGTGATCTGCTAAATGTGTGGGTTCCAGTATAATTTGGGAGAGTCCATACGCTGCCAAATTATCCACAAGTCTTACCGTATCTGGGTTAGTCTCTAATTCAAGATGATAATTAAAATCCCCCATAATGGTAAAAAAGTCAGAATCCAAATTTGATTCTAAAAAATTTAAAATGGCCTGCGAGAACGCCATTCTGGTTCCCGGGGACCTATAGACAAGTAGCCCTTGGAATGTGAAGAAGTCATTAAATTTAAATGAAAACATTAGTGCCTCAGCTGGAAGCACCATTATAGCCTCATGGCGCAATTTTAAATTCTCTCTATAAATCATGGCTATACCCCAACCTCTGCCTTCTCTCCTATCATGTTGCACCATCACATAGCCTGGGGGAAGGGCCATATTCCAGTCTGGGTCTGAGCTGGCATCAGTCCAAGCCTCAGTTAAAAAGACAATATCAGGATTTTCTAGTTGAAGGAGACATTCTAATTGGTATTAATGTTTCACAAGTGAACATGTGTTTCAATAATATGCATGACAAAGTTTGTATTGGCTTCACCCTCGTCTTACCCTTCATGAGGCCATTATTACCGCCTGGTCCTTGTGAAGGAGCTGGTCGGCTACCCTGACCTTTATTATCTTTGAAGGGGTCTTTACTGCCAATGTCTAGTAGGGTGGAATCCTTCCCCTCTAGCCCAGTTGGTAAAGCAAAGCGAAACCCGCAGCCCCAACATATGTAGGCGTTTGGTCTTATCCCCTCTTTCCAGCTATTACATATCGAGCACTTACCAATCTGTACATCATAAAGTTGTTGTTGACTATATTTATGGATGGGAACACGACCAGGGGTCCTGGTGCTGGGCGCAATCCGGGTGCCAACGGGCGCAGACAGGCTTGCTTTTGGCGCGCCTGCTGCGCAGTCGATTCAGCGCGATATTTAACGTCACGGGGAGTGAAAGAACTAGACCGCTGACCCTTGAATTAGCGGGCTCGCTCTGGCAGGCGGCACCGCGTGTCTCCGGTCGATTAACTTTTTAAAATCAGGTCAGTGCAATTAAGTATGTCCATATATTCCTCAAGATTCATGCAAAAAACTGGTGACGGAATTGGCCTTGGCCAGATTATGGAAATGCCTTATATTCGGGATTGCAAGTCCAACACCTAGCAAAACTCCAGCGTTTGCAGAATGCCGCCGTAAGGCTGGTGCTCAAAATAACTAAATCGGAACCAGTAGGCCACAGACTGAGTAGCCTCCACTGGCTTCCTATGGGGAAGAGGGTCAGGTTTAAATCGTTGTGTCTGGCTTACAAAGCCTTGCATGGGATAGGACCACAATTCCTGAGAACCCATCTGAATTGGTATATGCCAGCTAGAAGTTTAAGGTCAGCCCACTCAAAAACTCTGCAAGTTCCTAAATTCAAGCAGATGAGGTGGGGAGGGAGAAGTTTCTTGCTACGTACTGTCGAGGACTGGAAACTACTCCCCATCACGAAAAAATGCAGCCCCTCGCTCCTACATTTCAGGAAAGCCGTAAAAACGTGGCATTTTACCTGCTAAGACAATACATGCAAGCACAACTCCTCAGTACGCATCGGACATAGCGCCAAGACGCCCTCGGGCAATCGTGCGCTTTAGAAATACCAAATCAAATCAAATCATAGGCAGCAATACCACAATGGTCTCAAGAGATCCACCCCAATAAAAAATGTTTGGCTAGAGTGGTGCACATTCCCCAAAACACCATAAAGTCAGATGACACAATAAGTTAGGAACTCACAGCCAATCAGAACACAGCATGCACACAGTGATCACTAGCTCGTCATGCTGAACATCTGGACACGTACCTACTGGCCCTGCATTATGTCCACACAAGGACCAGGCACACTTGAGCTTATTATCAAACCCCCGGTTTATGGCCCCGCGACTAGGCCCAAATTTCTGTAGCCAAAGGAATGCATAAATCGTGTTCTGATGCGTCCTGTAAAGTATAAAACGATGGCCGAAACCAATGTGCTTTGAGACAGTCTCCAAACCCAGACTTTGTTGCCTGATCTCCCGGCTGATGCATTTAATTAAACAACTGTTCCTGTTTTTCCAAGCACCTCTTGTCTTTCATTTTTTCAAAGGTAAATTCATATTCAAGCAACATTTTGGCGAGCCAGCCAAGAGAGATTGGTTCTTCGAGCCCTACTGCAGTCAAAGGAAAAGAATCTCACCCGTATGGATTCACATCTGCGCAACTAGATCAGTCAGCAGACTCCGCAATTGATTGAAAGTTTTGCTCGTCCGCGGGGCGGAGGCCCGTCCTAAAGCCGCTATCAGTTGGTAAGAGATTACATCTGATCCTTAGTCCCAGCATTTCGAGTATGGCAAACTAGGAAAGGTGAGGATTATTTGTTGCTTGGACCACTGGGTGTGACACAGAGGGTACGCTTGTCTCTGGGTGTGATACAGGGGCCACTTGGACCGCTGGGCGAGACACAGAAGGCACGCGAAGGCTCCGGGTGCGATTTAGAGTCAGCATCCCAATCTTATTTTTTAGTTTAAAGGAGTTTTCTTAGTGCTATTGGTTTCTTAACAAAGGTACTACCTGAAAGACTTGAGAGGTGTTATTCACTTGGCCAGCTCGGCGCGACACAGATGGTGCGCATGACCCCTATGGTGCAATTCAGACGTTAGGGAACAATTTGGTCTTTTGGAGGGTAAGATCTAGCTTGTGTTTAGCTAAAGAGGGCCTATAGTTGTCGAGTTGCTCCTCCTTCTCCACGTAAATTGTTGCCATCTTTGTCACAGAGTTGATATTGAAAGACTATCGGGCTCACTTAGCATAGAGCATCCCCTCGTTATCGGGCAGCATGCGCTAAGAGCGGGCTACGCTTTCTTATGACAAAGTCACCATTTTTCTGTCAAGTTTTTTATTTTTCTCCCTCTCTCTTGTCATTTCAATTTTCAGATGTTACATTCACAATGTTTTGGATAGTCTTGATGCTGTGGGGCTGGTAAAATATTGTAACTGTGTTTTATGTTGAACGTACTGTCTTGGTAATGACTTAATGTACATATGAATAAGTTACCATTCCTGCAAACTGTTGTTCCATATCTGCTATTCCGCTGCTAAAAATTCAGTCTTTTGAAATTAATCATTGCACTTTATTACAGGTTGCTATTCTCCATATGTGTTGTTTTATGTACTAAGTTTTTTTCGATGTGTTGTTGACCTAAGCTGAGCTCACAGTAAAAGTAGCTACTGCCGGTATGATCCCTTGTACATATTTACATCGCGATCAGAGTGCTATTTAAGTTAGTTTAAAAAGTTTTGTAACGTTAGACATGTACTAGACCATAAAAAGTTCCCAACCCATCATGGAGTCGCCTTTAAACCATATGCAAACCAGGTGCCCCACACAGGCTTAAAAAAAGCTAGATACGTTTTGTTGTGAATGGCATGCACACACTAAGACGCATGTGTTTCCCTGGCCAGAGGGGGTAACCTTCGACACCAACATAATAGAACACACAAGGACACACATTCCGACCAAGTATGTAATGCAGAAGAAGGGTAAAAGATAGGCACTATTACAACTATGGGCCATCTCTGCCCCTCATCCGCTCTACAGAGGCACAGAGGTGCTCTCTCTAATGCATCGGGTCACATCAAGCCGCTGTCCGAGTGGGCCAAAGGGACCCCCACCGGGCAGCAAGGCACTAGACCCAGGGCTGGGAGGTTACCCGTCTGGCTAACCCAAGAGACTTCAGCCTCACCCGGTTGAGCGCCAAGGTTCCCACAAACTCGATCCCCCCTTTGTCACGTTCAAGACATCAAGCACCAGTAGGTCCAGACAGCGACACGCCTGGTGGCAGTACGGGAAGGGATCCCAGGCCTCAGATCTAATGGCAAGGATAGCCACTACCGATCCTGAGCACATCGCAATCACAGACTGATCCCGAGAGAGATAGTAGCAAGAGACAATGAGGAAGATTTTGCCGGCCCGTCTTGCGACTCACTAGCAGACTGGACTAAGCGGGGGTGGGAGGAGGAATGACTTGGCCGGTCCTGGCCTAAGGGGGGGGGGATGGCGGGGGGGGGGGACAGAGGACATGGCTATGGCAGAGGATTGATTAAGATATGGGGAAGGAAATCCAGACTGGAATTTCCACTTCATGCAGCAATGCCTCATAAGGTGGGAGAGAAAACAAGTCGGGAAAAGAAGGGGGTTGAGAGTAAGTAGAAAGAGGTTGGATCTGGACCAGGACGCCGCTGAGTATCCCTGAACAGGGAGCCGGCAATCCTGGTCAGAACAGCTGTAGCCGCAATGGCACAGAAGGCAACAGCACCAATGAATGTGCCGCCTCAGAGGTTCAAGAGGACCTAGCAAAAAGCAACAGGGTATGAGGAGGTTGTGCAGAGAATCCCCAACGCCGTACCAAGTCGCATCCTCTCCTACTATCACAGACCCCCATTAAGCAGCAGGGCCAGCACGGGGCAGCTCCGCGCTCGTCTGGCGAAGTAGACACCCCACTCTCATTTGTCCTGTGCTCTCAGTGACCTGATGGTCCGATGAGGAGCCCACCATGAAAATATTCATAAATGGCACACCTCACAGCTTCCTGATTAACACAAAAGCAACAAAGTACCATCTAAGAGAAGGGATAGTACCCCTGTCCATAGATTCCATGGACATGTAGGGGTTCTCGGTGTGGTCATGAGGGTTCCTTTCACGAAACCCCTAAAGTTAGATGTGGGAGGCAGCCTTGTGAAGGGGCAACTACTATATCACTCCTTTTCCCTGACGAATCTTTTAAGTAGAGACATGATGGCCAAGCTAAATCTGAGCACTCATTTCTCAGAAGACGGGGCAATGACATGCTCAACCCCTGGGATTGCTCAGTCAAGCCTCATGTCCTTAGTCTGCCCACATTGTGCAGCCAGGCAGGCAAGAGCGATGCCCTCTGATCGGCCAGCTTTCCCCAATGCCATCCTCACCCTCATTGCTAACGAGCAAGAGCTGCTAGGTCGGAAGGTGCAGTCCCCCATAAATTTGTCTTCCTCCTGGAAGGTCACCACGATGGGGGCCACAAGGGGAAACACAATTCTGCTTGGAGGCAGTAAAGTTACAGCCCAAATAGGGGTCACATTGGTGACTGACCAAGCCAATGCAATGTAGGCATGTGGTCATCTTTATGGAGTCTGGCCTCAGTATACAGGATATAACTGATGACCAGTTGATTGGTGAGTGCCCGGGGGCCTCAGAGATTGTCTACACCAATTCCATCTAAGTTCGGTTGGAATCACGGAATGAGGCCCAGTCACCCATACTAACAACATGCCAGAGCAAGATTTGGCAATGGTACCTCCACAGCTGTGGGCCAAGACTCCCTATGATGTGGGACTCATCAGCACCTCCAAACTCATAAGAATAACCTTGCAGGAAGGGGCCATCCTGCCCAGAGTGCTCCAATACCTACTCTCCGAGGAGGCAGACGAGGGTATAGCACCCACAATCCAAGTGCTAGTTGACCAAGAGGTCTTCCACGTAGGAGTCTCCCCCTGCAATACACCGATCTTCCCAGTCAAAAAGAGCAAGGGAGGAACCTGCCGCTGGGTGCAGGACCTGCAATCCCTCAATGACATCGTGGTCCCCAAGTTACCCATAGTTCCGGACCCTTCTGTCATACTAACTAGCATACCTGCAGAAAACCACTACGTTTGTGTATTAGACATAAAAATGCGTTCTTTAGCATTCTGCTGGACCTAGAGTCCGTACCGGACGGCATTCACCTTCCGAGGGGTTTAGCTGCTATACCGGAGACTGCCTCAAGGGTACTGTGAGTCCTTCAGTATCTTTCACAGAATACTGAGAAAGGACTTCACCAGCTTCCAATCTAGCAACACTCGCATATAATATGCTGACAACATCCTGGTATGCAGTCCCTCTGACGGCCTGTGCCGCCAAGAGACTATATCCCCCCTGACTGCATTTGCCACAAATGGGCACAAAGTGGAAAAGTGCAGTATGTACAGCAGGAGGTTAGTTATCTGAGCCAACTAATCTCAGCAACTGGTCGGCAGATCATGCTGGAACCAGCAGACTATCAGGGCTTTGCCGCCACCAAAAACAAAAAAAGGAATGCAAAAGCTTTTAGGACTATGCAATTATGTTCGACAGTGGGTCTTCGACTACATCACGCTTATTGCATCCTTACTCAGGTCCATGAAGAAGGTGAGGACAAGCCATGAGGAACTAACGTGGACACTGGAAATGCACAAGACTTCTCAAACTTAAAGCAGAAATATCGCACTCCCTTGTGTTAGGGTTATACCAAGGAATTTTTCGAATTTAGTCATAGTGACAGGCGAGTCATGACAACTGTCCTTTCGCATAAGTACCCTCTGGGACACAAGGCCCTTGCATATTACAGTGTTCTCTTGTACTCAGTCATGCAGAGTCATTTCCGTGCAAACAGGCATTGGCAGCAGCAGCCCTTGCCGTCGACAAAAGCACCTCCATCGTGATGGGGCATCGCTGACACTGGATGACAAACACTCAGTGTTGGCAGTAATTCAGAAGAGCAAGAGTACACCGACTACGCAACAAGTGTCGGGTTATGAGCTGATGCTCTCTAGAGCATTCCTATAAATAGTACGGTGCCATCTGGTATATCCAGCCACCCTTCTAGCACGTGAGGTCAAGGAGTGAGAGGAGACCCACGACTGTGCAACCCACTCCCCTGAGGGGATCAGCCAGGTAGAAGAGGATCCCATTCCAGACAGGAAAGCATCATTCTTCGATGGATCCTCCACTATAGACAAAGAAACCGGGGTAAGACACACAGGGGCAGCAATGGTGATGGCTTATAGCCACGCAGCCTCAGAGGCAATGCACGTCACCCCGCTGCTGACTCTCCACTCCCATCTCTCAGCACAGGCGGCAGAGCTGACAGCGTTAATTGAAGCCCTCCCCCAAAGCGCAGGGAAGAAAGTAACAATCTACTCGGAGTATGTCATCACCATGGTGCACTCTAGCTTAGGCAGATGGAGAAGACAAGGGTTTCTAAAATCAGATGGCACCCCCGTCGCGCACAGGGACCTCCTAGAATTGCTGATAGACAAGCTAACTTTACCTAGGCGCATGGCAAAATGTGCTGCTCATACCGGGGGCAGGGACTGTGTATCTCTGGGAAACCCACTGGCTGACCACATTGCGAAAAAGGCAGCCTACGGGAATATTAGAGAAGCAGATATCCTTCGCCTACAGCAGACTACTGAGACCGAACCATCACACAACAGACTGTATACTGAAACAGCAGGACTATACCTGTGGGAGTTGCAGGAGACCGCAGCACTTGAAGAAAAGTGCAGTGGCTAGCCCGAGGTTGCACACAGACTGCACACAACCTCATCTACCGACATGTACCTACAGGGAAACCAGTCATGCCCCAAAGCCTAGTCAACATAGCCTTACCCCAACTGCACTTACCTGCACACACAGCACAAGATAACCTAATAGGTGAGCTCCAGCGCAACTGGTTCAGCCCCAGCCTTTCATTGGTTCCGTCCATCATCTTGTGTGTTTTGCTGTTCGCCCTATGTGGGAAGGGTATGCCCAGACGTGGGTTCCGTGCTCACTACGCCACTGGAGTCAAGCTATCCTGGCTGAAAAGGGGTGAAACTCCGAAACCGGTCCTAGGATGCTTGATTCCGGTCCAGGGAAGACATGGCTTGGCAGATTGGGCTGGACTGTTCCCATGAGGCACAGGATCAAGACTGATTTGCATATGGCCATGTCTGAACTGGGGTGGCGTGGTGAGCAAAATAACTATGGATTAAACCCAGATCTGTGACTGGGGGTGAATATTTTGCCAATGTGCAACATTCCGTCCATCATCTTGTGTGTTCTTCTGAAACGGTAACCATGCATCTGAAAGAGTGCACCATCTGCCAGCTCTACTCACCTAAACCTACACTGAAGGGCGTGTCATCGCCATTCCCAACAGGGCTGTTCAAGGCACTTCATCAATATGATCGACAGATGCGCTAATTACCAATACCTGATAGTAGTGGTCTGCCTGTACTTCAAGTGGCTCGAACTGGCCCCTGCGTGCACTGTGATGCCAAGGCAGGGATCCGGTCAGACAATGGTAGGCACTTGGTTAATGCCATGTTTACCCACAAATGTGCACGTCTGGGTATTTTGCACAAAATGGCCTCTGTTCATCATCTCCAAAGTAACAGCATCTTTGAAAGACTCAACAGCCTGCTAAAAATCAGCAAAATGTGTTCCAGCCTTAACAAAAAGTTGTTCTACTGTCGAACCCTAGCCTTTTTTTTTTTTTTTAAACTTTATTTATGATTTGAAGTTTATACATAATGGCGTAACATTATGCAGTCAGAGGTCATACTACATCAGTTATAAATCTGCACATGCAAAATACAATACAATTCTTGTGGTTATCAGCACAGGTTCATTGTGTGCAACCACGTTATACCCAGGGCATCTAATGACAGGTAACCTATTCTAAGCATTCTGTATACATCCGTTAGGGGCAATACATATATCAGGACACTTATATTCCTTCCAGAGTCTCCATTATACCATGGGCGCTCATCACCTTGACAAATCCCTCTATCCACCCACTGTCTTACTGAGTTATACATTTCTACCATCTTGCCCTACTCCCTTCTCTTCCACTGCTGTTGTTTCCTCATTGCTATGTGAGAGCAGGTATCCTGCCAGCGGTCCCCATATGTCTCGGGGTTGAGACGTGCGTGGCAGCAGTTCAGCGTACATGGCACTTTGTTCTTGACAATACGTTATGTCAGCTAGCCATTCTTTGAATTTCGGGGCTCTGCCCCTGCCCCATCTGCAAGCAATCTTACGCTTCGCCAGTAACAGCAATATAGCAACGAACTTCCTGCACTGTTTTGGTATCTGCGCCGTGTAACCCATAAGCGCTACCACGGGGTGTCGCACTAGCTGAATGCCTGTCATTTCTTCCAGCGCCACAAACACTTGTTCCCAATATTCTTCTATTTTCGCACATTCCCATGCTAGGTGTAGGAATCCCGCCCCTGGCATCCCACATCTCTCACAATGATCATTGTCTGTCAATTGAAAGCGGGCCTTCTTGACCGGTGTGTAATATAGCTGGTGTAGGAATTTATAGTGAATCATACGGAACCGGCTACTAGCTGATATCTGTTCCGTCTGCATACAGCAATATCTCCATTGTTCAACAGTGATGTCTTCTCCCACGTCCCTCTCCCAGCGCAATCTGGACCGATCATCTGTTCCCGCCCTCAGCGCTCGTATCCCGGTGTATAACCCGGACACCAGATGTTTGCCATCCTTAGACTGTAGCATCTGATGCAATGGCTCCAGCCTCACAGGCGCCTGTGGGAACTCCGGGAGGAGTGACCTCATTCCCTGTCGTAGTCGCATATATAGGAAAACATCGAGTGACGTGCGATCCTCTGCTGGAAGAAATTGATCCAACGTAAGGAAGGTTCCCTCACGAAAGAGGTCTCCCCATGTTCTAATCCGTGCTTTACTACATAGATCCCGGAACCCCGTTTCCTGCAACAACGTCAGATTAGGATGATATACAAGCGGCAGCTCAGGAGAATAGATGAAAGGCACATTCAGTAGGGTTTTAATCCGGTGCCAGGCTGAGACTGTGCCCGTGACAGTGGTGAATTGTGGTGTTAAGGCACGTAATGGGCCGTAGATGATCCCGTTAAGGGGTATCGGATTAGCGAGCCAGTCTTCTACCGCTATTTACGGCATGTACCGTGGAGGATGCACCCAATAATATGCATAGTGCGCCTGGGCGCTGAGGAAGTAAATCTCAAAGTCAGGGACATCAAATCCTCCCTGTTCATATGGTCTCGTTAATATGGACCATTTCAACCGTGGCTGCTTACCTCCCCATATCAATCGCGTTAGCTCCGAGCGCAGTGTGGCGAAAAAGAATCGCCCGGGATGATAGGGGATGTTGAGGAACAGGTACAGGAACTGCGGGAGTACCACCATCTTAATGAGCGACACTCGGCCCGCCATGGACAAGGGCAGCACCATCCAGCGTGTAATATTGCCCTTCAGGCGCTCCACAGCTGTACCGTAGTTTGCCCTTATAGTTTCTTCTTTATCTCTAGTTATACAGATTCCGAGATATCGCAAGTCCTCCTGACACCATTCCAGTGGGAAGTCCAATGGGAAGGGGGTCACCGCTTGCGTGAGCGGAAACACCTGGGATTTTCCCCAGTTAATCCCCACCCCAGAGAGCTGTCCAAATCGTATGAACTCCCGTAGTATGGGATTTATGTTGGTTTGTGGGTCCCTTATGTATAACGTTATATCATCTGCATATAATGATATTAATATTTGTCGCATACAGCAGCGGAAAGCCTTATCATTATGAACCTGCCTCAGCCGCGCTGCCAGAGGCTCAACCGCGAGAGCGAACAGCAAAGGCGACAATGGGCACCCCTGACGAGTGCCCCTGGAGATAGAGACCCGGGGGGACAGATGGCCATTTATCAAGATTCGGGCTGTGGGTTGATGGTACAGCAATTGAAGCCATGACATGTATAGGGGCGGAAATCCCATCCTCCACAAAACTCCAAACAAGTAATCCCACTCCACTGAATCGAACGCCTTTGTGGCGTCAAGGAAGACCGCGGCCAGGGGTAAATCAGGATCTACTGTTTGCATTAATGAGAAGAGCATCCTGAGATTGTGTGAGGTCGACCTGCCCGGGACAAACCCCGACTGGTCTGGTAGTACAAGCTTCTCCATCAGCAGGGACAAACGATTAGCCAGTACTTTGGCCAGTATCTTGGCATCGCAGTTTATGAGCGACAATGGTCGGTATGAGTCACACGAATCAGGGGGCTTTCCCGGTTTTAGCAGGGATGTGACCGTCGCCTCTCTCATGGAAGGAGGCAACAGTCCCCTCTCCATGGACTCCTCATACACCTCTTTTAGGACCGGTGCCATGATGTCTATATAAGCTTTGTAGAACTCCGCCGGTAGCCCATCCGACCCCGGCGCCTTTCCATTAGCTAATTGCATGATAGCCTCCCTTACTTCATCCAACTCAAATGGATGACATAAGAATTCTCGCTGTGCATCTCCTAACCATCCGAGTGCCACCTCTCCTAAAAATTCCTCCAGTCCGAGTTCCCCTTGCCTTTGGGATGTGTATAGTGTACTATAGTGCGAAGTGAATGTCTCCAGAATATCTAACGTGTCCCTTTGGGTGACTCCCTCTTGGCTTTGTACCTCTAGTATGTAGGTGTTGAAGCGAGAATGCCTCGTTATCTCCGCTAGTGCCTTCCCGGGGCATTCCCCCTCCCCATATTTACGGGCTGTCCAGTAGCGCCCACGGAAATTCAACTCACGTTGTGCCTCCGCTTCGTATTCCGTCAGCTTGTTCCGGAATGCACTATGCGCCTGCCTCTCCTCCCCCCGCTCCATTGTTCTCTCCAATTCCTTCAATTCCCTTTCCAGTCGTCCGAGCGCACGCTGTATGTCACGCAACACCCCAAAACTCTTTGACATGCAAATCCCTCTGACCGTCACCTTGAAGGCCTCCCATATCACCTCGACACTGTCCACTGACCCCTTATTCCTGGCAAAAAAATCATGGATTTCTTCCTGCAATTCTGCATGAAACACTGTGTCTAGCAATACTGTGGGTTGCAATCTCCATCGGGGCCTTGGACAAGTATATCCTGGTGGGGTGAGCGCTACCTTGACCGGGCAATGGTCTGAAAATGTTCTAGCCAAGTGTGTCACCTGTTGGACGCCGGGTCCAAGCCCCCTGGACAGAAAACAATAGTCCAATCTCGCCCAGTTTCCGCTATAGGACGTGTAGTGCGTGCCCTCCCTTCCCTGCGGGTGTAGGTGCCGCCAGCTGTCTATGAGACCACCCTCCTCCAAAATACCATGTAACACCGCTCTAGCTTTTGTATCATGGTGTATCGCCGCATTGGACCGGTCCTGGCGTGGATATAGTGCTACATTAAAGTCCCCTCCCCATATGATGTGGGTGGAGCCTATGGTCAATATTTTACTCCAGAGATCTGCGAAGAACTCGGGACTATCTGTATTAGGACCATAGCAGTTTGCTATTGTCACGGAATCCGTGCCTAATCTGCCCCACACGATAACATATCTACCTTGCGTATCCGTGAGGACTCCTGCTTGTTGAAACCGAACCTGCTTTTTGACTAGTATTGCTGTCCCTCGCGAATAGGAGGAGTAAGAGGAGAACTGGCGGAGACCCGCCCATTTGCATGCAAAAGTAGAAGTCGCGCTCGGAGCCAGGTGTGTCTCCTGCAGTAATGCTATCTGTATCTGCTGCCTGTCCAGGTATGCCAGGATCTGCCTCCTCTTCCTCGGATCTCCCAGGCCCCTAACATTCCAAGACATTATTCTAATCATTTGCTTATCCTCCTGCGCCATAAGGGCTCAGTGCCTGTATATGCCTTGCATATTGCAAACCTGAATTTCCACTAATGTACTCTCGAAGACCTATCTGCGCATAATATACGTACTGTTCGCACATGTCACTACTCATAACAATTCCCCCATCCCGTTCCTCCCCCACCCACTGGAGCATCCCAATCATGCCAGAACAGATGAAACCACCCCCCACCCCCTTCCCCAGCCGCCTTCCCATGTCAGTCAACAGGACTATTACACCCCCTCCCTGTGTGAGAAAGGGCATATGGGAAAACAGTAAAACATCAACAAGAGAATATAGGGTAGTTCCCTTTGGGGTCGCATGCCTGGGTGGCGCACGGTAACCTCCCGTCAGTCCAGCTTCCAGTAGCATCGTCCACTGGTCTCATGACCGACGTCGAGGGCGGCTGGCGGTCTCAGAATATGTGGCTCCACTTGCGATGAATGTACTAGCGATTGTCCTGCCTGCCGCTTGCTGCAGCAGCCGCTCTCTTTACCCCCTTGCAGAGCCCCAAGCTGCGCCGCCGATCTCAATCCATAGGCATGCGCTAATGTTCCACCACCTCCATATTAGTCTCCGCTCATTCCACATCTGATGATGAAGATCTCCCAGACCGGTCCGGTGTGGTCGACGTGTTATGTTGTCGTCTTTGCTGTTTTAGATAGTCCTCCACCTGATGTGGGGTGGTAAAGAACTTCTGAGTACCCTGGTGTGTGATGCGAAGACGGGCAGGGTATAGTAGAGCATAGTCGATCCCAGCCTGTCTGAGCTTTTGCTTCACCCCAAGGAATCGACGGCGCTCTTCCTGTACGTGCTGAGTGAAGTCCGGATACATGGTGAATGTTACTCCATTATATGTTAATTGCTTCTTTTCCCTGGCTACACGCAGAGCGACATCTCTGTCCCTATAGTTCAATAGGCGGGCAATGATTGGCCTGGGGAGTCCGCCGGGGGGGGGGGGGGTCGCGGCCCAAGGGATCGGTGAGCGCGTTCTACGATAAATTGCGGAGAGAGAACATCTTTCCCCACCACATCCAGCAGCAGTTTTTCTACATAGTCTTCAAGCCTGCCTGTGTTGGTGCTTTCTGGTATACCCAAAACGCGAATATTATTTCTGCGGCTGCGCGCTTCTATGTCCTCATTCTTCGCCGCAATCACTTTAAGCAACTTCTCGAGCTGTTCAGTGGTTTTTTGCACGTGGGCAGCAGAGTCCTCTGCGGTGGAAACGCGCTGCTCTACCTCTGTCAGGCGCGTCTAGTGGCCCTCCAGTTTCCGCGCTATCGCGTCCATGCGGGTGGTCATTGTGTCTATTTTACCCCCTATGGCCGCGAACCCTTGTCGCATCTCTGTTAGGACTGTCTTTAGGTCCTCTCCTGGGCCTGTCACCGGTTCCGGCCGCGGGGGCTCCGCTCCCGACTCTACCTCCATCTGCGGCTGTTTTGCCAATTTTTTGGCTTCAAAAGTTAGGCGCTGTTGGCGAGCATCTGTTTTCCCCATCCCGATGTGGATGAGGAAGGACTTCTCACAGTCGAGTATTGCACACCCTAAGCAACCAAGACCAACGTCTCAGGCACCTTTGAACACTCCACTTATGCCACTGTTAGTCCCAAAGCCGCCTCGTAGTGCCACTCTTCAGGGTTACACCTGCCGCAATGATCCCACCGCCAATCGTCATACCACTTGCGATTTATTTCGTGATAGTCCCTCCAGTGCCACAAGATGACAGGGCAGCCCACGGAGGGTGACCGTCGCCAGCGTCTGTCCTGACAGTGCTGATGCAGCAGCGCTCCTCTAGCAGCCCAGGGCTGGCATAGGGGGGGGATGTACTACCACTCCTAGGCAGTCAAATCCAGTGTGGCCTCTCGGTGAAGGAGCTAGTGTATAATTATCTGCCCAATCTCAGCATGGAGCGACCACTTCCCAAGTCACCCGCAGCACCGCGAAGTCCTCCACCACCGTGCTATCGGCTCTCCAGCTCTCTATTCCACCCGCAGCGGGCGCACACCTTCACCGCCGGCACCCAGTAGCGCTGCCCAGAGCTTGCCCACGTGTAGCAATGCTAGTTCAACTGTGCGCTGTTATGTGTCTCCCCTTCACGTTATGTCCAATATTGATAGTCCTCTCAATGAGCAGCCCCGTACTCCCGTCACTACTCACTGTGCACCGGGGGTGTTCTCCCGATCCGCCGGGCCGCTTCCGCCGCTGCCGGTGTCAGGCAGCCGTTCCAGTGCGCATATCGCCCTTCTTCGGCCCCAGACGCTGAGATCTCCGGCCCAACCTGCAGCTGATCTAGTCCGCCTTCCGAGCCTCCAACGCGCAGTCTGATGTAGGCCCCGGGTGTCCGCGGGGCACGGCCCGGCAGTCACGTGTGTCGCCCGCCGCTAACGTGAAGTCCTCTGCCGTCGCTCGGCTCCAGGAGTTTCTCTGTCACCGGCCGTCAAAAGATCGGGCGAGCGTTCCCCGGCACGAGTCTGCAGGCGGGTCCCCCTTTCAGTCACCGGGCGATACAGCAGACCCAGGCCACAGCATTCAGCGGGTTTTCAGCAGAATCGCTCCATTCGGAGCAGGATAATTAATGTATGATGCAGCCAGCCCGTGGGAGCCTCACTCAAAGGCGGCCATTCCACTCGTGCGCCACCTAGCGCCCCCGTCGAACCCTAGCCTTGTTCGTACTAAGAGACACGCCTAGCAGCATTCACCACCTTGCACCATACCAGATGTTAACAGGCAGGCTCATGGGAACATCCATCCTGAAATCCCAGACCAAATTGAGCGCTAAGGAGAGTCTTCACGCACTAGGTGAATAACTGCATATGTATCTGTCTGAATTAACCAAAACTGACAAGTTCCTTTCTAAGCAGGTCCATTACCGGAGCTCTAAGTGCACCACCACTAAGCTACACTGCCAGACAACTCAGCCCAGGTAGGAAGTATACATCCACAAATTTGGGAAGAAGTGGAAGTAAGTCACATTTGAGGGACCCTACCGAGTAATATTTGCAACACCTACCACCCTCAAGGTGGAGGAAAGAGAGGCATGGGCCCACCTCTCCGACGTATGGCTAAAACCTTCCCTGTCAAATCCTCTACTAACAGTACCTCAGACGATTTAATACAGAAATTTGTTTGACAAAAGACTCTTCAAACTATGCCAAGCAAAGACGACCCTGGATGCCAGAAATCTGCAGAGGACCCCTCCAGACACCATCCCAATAGCTGCAATGTTCCACAAGTTACATATTATTGTACCTTTGTATATTGTCTGCTTAGCATGGGTTTGTCCGCATCCATCCGCAGTAAGAAATTTGCCTAGTCACATGAAACCTATCTCAACATTTCTACAGTGCTTAGGTAGGGATCTCTCCCACCTCACTTACACTAACCCAAACACTAGCATTCCGCACACACTACACAGCGCACTCTTGCACAACACAACACATAGTACCAACATATGACCGCCATGGGCGACCAGACGACAGCTAGGACATGCTAAATCTACTCACTGATACCCACGCCGTGGACGCAAACAGACTTTACCTAGCACAAGAAATAGCCCCTAAAATGCAGAATGTCTCATCCACCTGAACCTATGTAGAATCAGGTCCAAGATACAACCCTGTGGAGTAGAACCCCATAGAGTTGTGGTAAACATCATCCAGTATGAACCCAACCCCACAGCGTTACACCTTTTCACTGAGCCTTGCAACATTCAAACATAATTAGACAGGATGCACAGGTGGGGCACCATAGTGGAGGACACTATTTGGCCCTGAGATTTTCCAGAAAACAGGTTCTTGGAGATAGCAAGATCACTGCATCACTGCACAAACCTGTCCGCTCCAGTCTCTGGCTGTGGCGTGAGGATGGCCTTTAGCGTATCTGGGTCAGTATTCTTTAATGCAAAAACCAAAGGAAATGATGGACGGAGTGTTGAACATTGAAAGCACTCACCCCCAGTCAACTGATCTGGGTTTAATCCATCACCGTTCTTTAGTCCACTCTGCCACCCCAGTTCAGACATGGCTATATGCAAATCAGTCTGACCCTGTGACTCATGGGAAAAGTCCAGCCCGAACTGCCAAGCCATGTCTTCCCTGGACCGGAAACAAGCTTCCTAGGACCGGTTTCTGGCATTTCAGCCGTCTTCAGCCAGGCTTGCTTGAATGTTCAACACTCCGTCCATCATTTCCTTTGGTTTTTGCTTTGTTCGCCATAAGTTGGCAGGGTATGCTCAGACGTGAGTCCCTTGCTCACTTTGCCACTGGATTCAAGCAAGCCTGGCTGAAGACGGCTGAAATGCCAGAAACCGGTCCTAGGAAGCTTGTTTCCGGTCCAGGGAAGACATGGCTTGGCAGTTCGGGCTGGACTCTTCCCATGAGGCACAGGGTCAGACTGATTTGCATATGGCCATATCTGAACTGGGGTGGCAGAGTGGGCTAAAGAACGGTGATGGATTAAACCCAGATCCGTTGACTGGGGGTGAGTGCTTGCAATGTTCAACACTCCGTCCATCATTTCCTTTGGTTTTTGCTCAGTATTCTTTAATAACAAGTGGACCCCAGACATGGAGTTTTAGTACAGAGCCATTCACCTAGGGGAAATGAATATAGAAGGGAAGGGTTAAATGCCAGCAGAAATACCCATGTCAGGAAAACTGTGACACCGAGATAGATAGGTACATGTGGCTAGAAGGGAAGGGGCAACCCCTCATTGCACATAAACTTAATCTGTATTCTTTGTGTTTCAGAGGCAAAGGAACAATCCCACATGGCACCAATGAAAATTGTGGAGCAATACTGCACGTACCAGATCTGCAATGGTGCACCTCCGCGTTGATGGATAAGTACTGGAAGTGCGGCGAGTTTGCCTACATCCAGCTTGTCCCCGGATGGCGGGGCCTCTGCACCCTCGTAACCATACATACCTCTAAACTAGCCATCCCTGGAGAAGATCTGTCCGAGTTGTTCCAACATCCGCTACAGAAGAAAACAACTATTGCATCAGTCTTGAGAAAAAGAACTTTTACTTTGGCTAGGCTCAGTACAAGAACATTCCGGAAGACAGTTTTCAGAAACTCAAGCAAAAGCAGCAGGGTCCATACCCTTCTTCACCTTGCAAACGAAGGCGAACACCCACTGGTTACAAATAACCAGGTGCAAAATGCTGAAGATGATCAACGATTTATACTAAGCTCAGTCTAAACGCTATCAAGTAAAACTAAGAGCCATCCACCTTATGGTGCTGCAACATCAGTATGTGTTGGACCTTATGACTGCGATGGAGGGTGGGGTGTGTGCCAAAATCGGCGAGTCCTGCTGTACTTTTATCCCTGGAAACAACATGAATAATGGGACACTGGCTCTTGCCATCCAAGCACTGCATCGTATACAAGATGATATGAAGAAGGAGGCAGGTGCCCCTGCACAGGACTGGTTTTCCAATATATTTTCCTGGTGCCCCCAATGGGTGACCAGAATGTGCCTTTCACTGCTCCCGATTTTCACTGTTGTACTGTGTGTGTGTGGATTCCTACAATTGGGGGTTTCCTGTTGTAAAAACGCAGTCCTCAAGTCAGGTACAATGCAAGTAACTAGGGGATTAGTAATAGACACAACAGATACACATCAAACCTCAAATAATGTGACTGTCATGAAGTATGGGGTAAATGATGTAGTTGAAAATTCAACTAGGGGGTGGTGTTAATATTGGAAAATACAATGGCGATGTACACCATGATATAAGTACGTATAAAAATAAACTTGTATCTCTGTTGTTGAATTTACGCGAAGTGACCTCCCCCTCAACCCAGAGTCAGAAACACGAGGATAGGCAGGCCCCCTGTGACCTAGCCTTGAAGCAGCAGCTTCACAGATCACAGGTGAGGGGGACGCATAACCCTTAGACAGAACGTGTGAACAGGAAAACCCACATCAATCCCACAGATAGGCAGCACCACCGCAATGGTGTCTGGAGGCAGGCCCCAATAAAACACGTTTGGCCAAAGCCATAAAGTCAGATGCTACATTAAGTTGGGAAGACACAGCCAGTCAGAACACAGCATGCACATTACACGCAGTGATCAGGTGCTCCTCATGCCGGACATCTGGACACGTACCCTCTGGCCCTGTATTATGTTCACACAAGGACAAGGCCCACCTGCGCTTCCTATTAAACCCACAATTTATGGCCCTCTGACTGGGCCCAAAATTAAGTTGCCAAAGGAATGCATAAATTGTTTTATGATGCTTCATGTAAAGTATAAAATGACGGCCAAAACCAATGTGCTTTGAGACAATCTTCATAGCCCGACTCTGTTGCCTGATCTCCCAGCTGCTGTGTTTAATTAAATAACTGCTCCTGTTTTGCCAAACGTCTCTTGTCTTTCATTTTTCAAAGGTAAATTCATATTCGAGCAACAGATTTGCAAATGTTTTTTGCCATGCTATACAGAAACACGGCTGCTGTGCAGCATGGTTAAAAGTTTTTTTTAAAAGAGCTATAATGCGCTAACCACATCATAGTGGTTTTTTCCCTTGTTTTTTTACTTTCAGCCATGGTGCACAGCATGGCTAGGCAAAACATTGAAAAAGCCAATAGATTTTGCATAAGCGAGACCTATTGGTTTTGCCAGTACTTGTTTAATAAACCAAAGTTTATATCCTCCGGCCTGGAAATGGTAGGGCTTGTTGAAACACAGATGGAGATAGCACAAATTGGCAGTACCCTTCATTGACAGCAGAGCCAGCCTTGCTGGCATAGAGGACTGGGCAAAAATGTTTGGCAGCTTTGCTCCTTAATATTATAAAGCGTCAGGGAGTGCTCACAAGTCAGCCCCTGGATGACTAAATCTGAGCAGTGACTGGTCTCTGAACACAAATATCTCTGTTCCTTCTCCGACTCACCTGATGAGTCACCCACAGCTTAGCTCCTTCATGCGGGTGCGAAGTTGTTGATTGAGGTAAGGGATTAATGGTGCTAAGAAGCAGGGGCGGACAAGGAGATGGCAGGGGAAAGCAAGGGGTTGGTGTTTTTTTTGTTTTTTTAACAATTGTGTCTGCAGCGATTAAAAAAATTATTAAAAGGGGTTCAGACTGAATCACTGGCTCTAAGAGAGAGGGGTGCTGCTGTTTGCAAGACCTCACTGGAGACCGCGCTGTGTGCCCCTCTGAAGTTTGGCACCCTGCGGTGGGGTCCAGCTCACCCTTGCCAAAGTCTGCCTCTGATTGAGGGGGTTCTTGAAAAAGTTCAGGCTCTTTTGCTTTCTTTCTTTCTGTTGGTGTGTGTATTGATCGCAAGCTATAAACAAAAGGCCGGAAGTGTATGAGTGGGGGGAAAAACACCACCACGAATCTTCGAGCCATAAGCAGCGTGAGCCTTAGGGTCATCAACAGGAGATTGTGCAGCTTTTTAGCCGGGAACTGACCCCATAGGGCTTTTCTAAACTAGAGACACCCTCAAACGTGCTCAGGAAAATCCAGAATTTGGTAAGTTTAGGACAGCAGCAGGTCAGTAGGCGAGAATGTTTCTGATATTTGCTCAGTTTTGGGATCATATTTATAAGTGATTTCCAACTAAATGAAATGATGAGCGTGTTCATACACGACAACAGCTGACTAGTTCTGGACTTTCACATAATAAATCAGTGTATTCTGCATTATGTAGAAGGCATTTTCTTCAGGGGAACCAACTTGACTAATACGCCTAATTACTGTGCCTTGCAAAAGCAAAGCCCGGAATTGAATTTATACATGTGGTCATTAGGACTTGCCAACTATGGAAGGAGCATGCGGTTTCTTAGCCTCAAATAACCTTGTCGTAGTAATGCTTCAAATTATTGCAGTATAAAATGTTTCTGCTACATAGACATCATCCCCTTTTACTGGGCTTTCGAAAAGTGGTTTCATGTTACATGTATTAGAAAAAGAATGTAAAAACAGAGGGGGAAATGCCGCAGGCGAACCGTGATATCTTACAATATCACAGATCGTAAATAAACCCTCTACCCCTGAAATGGGGGAGATAGGACAAACTTGGAATGCGCACATCTATTTCGGGTGACACAAGAGAATTAAGTAGGATTGTGTTAAACAGTTTACCTCCCCGAAATAGTCGAAGAGGGCTTTTAGCTACTTGCCTCTTTTCTGGAAAGAAATGAAGATTGTAAAGCAGAGTTCTTCGATCTGTGGGGCGCGCATCACCCAGGGGGGCACAACACCATCTCAGGGGGGGCGCGCACTCCAGCTAAGAATTTACCCTTGTTGGACCTTTACTGTCCCGGGGCCTGGCAAGTCTTCATCCATTTCAAATGGGAATTCTTTATTGGCGAGCTCCGGTAACAGAGGGTTGGAGGAGGGAAATAGATGATGCACAACTTGCGCTTTTGTCCTATAAAGAGCTAACAGTTTTTTTTTTTTTTTTTTTTTTTTTTTTAAACTTTTTTTATTGAGTTTTGAAAAACAGAACAATGCAAGAATATCGGCTGTACAGATCTGTAGGCACAAGTGCGGAGATACATCATTACACTCTTCCCTCATATATAAGCAGCAGTTCGATTGTATGACAGCAGACCATAGATAGACCCCCCATCCAGAGCCCACCCTTCTCCTCCGCCCGTGCCCATCGAAGGGAAATGATTCAGTCAGGACTCCCCAACCATCTGCAGTGGGCACCCCCATGGTCGGCACATCTCCACCTATGCAGCCCGCGCAGCGTGCACTCATTCCCCCCAATTCCCCACAGGGAGGACCATCAGAGCTACCCCACCCCTGTGGGTACTATTCCAGAGCTGGCACGCGGTGGGGAAGCGCTCGGGAGGTTAGCGATATAGGTCTTGTAGGGGCCCCAGATATCCTTGGGACGCGCAACTGCAGGGAGGAGACTAGCATATATCTCGCTGTTTGTGCTGCAATAAGCCATTGACGTGAGCCACGTCTCGGCAGTGGGGGCCGACCTACCGCCCCAATGCTTTGCCACCTCCCTCTTGGCGAGCAGCAGGCCCAGGGAGGCAAGCCTGCGGACGCCCTTGGGGAAGTTCACTGTATAGCCCAGTAATGCAACCTCAGGAGTGGGAACCAGCGTGAGTTCCAACATAGCGCCAAGGATCTCGTGGACCTGCGTCCAGTATGGTTGCAGTCTGGGGCACGTCCAGGACAGGTGTGCAAAGTCAGCGTGTGGTGCAGCGCATTTCCAACATGTGTGCGGGCGCGCCGGGTCAATGGCGTGGAGCCTAGCTGGGGTCATGTAGCAGCGGCGAAGAAATTTATAATGGAGGAGCTTATGCCGACTATTTAGCGAGATCGCATTAGTGACTCTGCAGCAAGCGGTCCATTGTTCATCTGTGATCGGCCTACCCAAGTCCGCCTCCCAGGCCGCTCTCAACCGGCCATCCTCACATGGAACCAGCGCCGCGCATGCCCTGTACAGCTTAGACACCATATGGGCACCCGAGTCGTCGTCAATGAGGAGAGTCAGAGGCTCGAAGGATGTTGGCTCGAGAGGGAATCCCGCAATGTCTGAACGAGCCGCACAGTAAAGCCGGCGCAGGACAAATTTGTCCATGAACGTGGCCTCACTGAAGCGCTCCTCCTCCGAGACCGAAAATATGTGGCCCCCCGGGTAGAGGTCCCCGGTCGTAGCAAGGTGAAACTTGGTCAGTGTACGCTGAACCAGCGCCTCCCCCGTGCCAGACAGCAATCCGGGATTAGGAAGTGGAAGAGAAGAGGAGTAAAGGAGGGGCTGGGCTAGATAACGAGTAAGACGGTGCCACGCCCAACTTGTGGTGGACACCGTTTGGATATCAACTGGGTCTCTGGGGACCCCCTTCGGCAACACCGCCGCTAAACGGCCCGGGAGAACGAAATCCGCCTCGGGACGCAGGAACGGAATGCGAGCGTCAGGGTGGTACCAGGCATAGGCATGTGCACATTGCGCCACCAGATAATACAAATACAGATCCGGTACCCCGAGGCCGCCCCTATCAGGAGGGAGCATGAGGGTCTTCCAACCAATCCGGGGGTGCTTCCCGCCCCATACCAGCCTGATCAGCTGGGATCGCAACGCGGTGAAAAAGGCACGGGTGATGGGGACGGGGATATTATTGAAGAGGTATAAAAATCTAGGGAGAACTATCATTTTTATGATTGCAATTCTGGCCGACATAGACAGCGGGAGTCTCAACCATCCCTCCACCTGTGTCTCCAGCCTGTCCAAAGCGCGGCCATAGTTGAGACGAATAAGTTCGTCCGTGTTGAGATGGATCTGCACACCCAGGTACCTAACCGAGTCAGAGCACCACTCCAACGGGTACTCGCACTGCCATGGGGAGGTGCCGCTGGTCAAGGGGAAGATGACGGACTTATGCCAGTTGATGCCCAGCCCGGAGTGTGCGCCAAAGCGGAGGATCTCCCGTATCAGGGGGGCAAGGTTGACCTGCGGTTCTCTTACATACAGTATGGTGTCGTCTGCGTAGAGGGACGCTAGCAGTGGGCCCGTCCGGAACTGGAGACCCCTGTGGAGGTGGCGCTCCTGAAAATGTCGGATCAAGGGGTCCATGGCCAAAATGAACAGTAGTGGTGAGAGCGGGCAGCCCTGCCGCGTACCACGCGTTAAAGAGAAGGGACAGGACAGCGTGCCATTGATACGCAATCGGGCCGTGGGGCGGCTATACAAAAGCCTCGTAGTGGCAAGGAAGGTCTCCGGCATGCCCATACGTTGCATGACGGCGAGAAAAAAGGGCCATTCTAGAGTGTCGAAGGCCTTTTCGGTATCCAGGAGGACCGCCGCCGCCGGCGTGGCAGGGTTAATTCTATGGAGGACCGTAAAAAGCGTTCGCAGATTTAAAGACGTAGAGCGACGCGGGACAAAGCCCGATTGGACGGGCGAAATGATAAATTCCATCAATTGCGAGAGCCTGTTGGCCACAATCTTTGCCAGGATCTTGTAGTCGAAGTTTAAAAGGGAGAGGGGGCGATAGGAACTACACAACGTCGGGTCCTTGTTTGGTTTAGGAAGGAGAACTATCACCGCTTCGCTGAGGGTGGCCGGTAGGGAGCCGCGCTCCAGGGCCTCCGCATATACCTCTATCAGTTGTGGCGCCAGCTGATCAGTGAACGCCTTATAAAAATCCCCAGAGAAGCCATCTAGGCCGGGGGCCGTGGACCCGCGAAGCACCTTAATCGCCCCGCGCACCTCCGCCACAGTAATAGGCTCAGCCATGAACTCCTGCATACCCTTATCGAGAAACACAAGTGCGATTTCGGACAAGTAGGCCGCACGAGAGGCTGGGGATTCCCCCAACTTGGTCTTGTATAGGTCGGAGAAGTAGGACAGGAATTCGTCTCTGATCGCCGTGGGAGTTGTGCGGAGCGAGCCATCCACGCCCCTCACCTCAACTATCAAGGACCTACCATACGGAGGCCTCAAAGCCTGAGCCAGTGTGCGTCCCGGTCTATCTCCCTCGCCATATCTACGCGCCGTCTGGTACTTCCCAAGGTACAGAATCTCTCTGTCTGCAGCCTCCCTGAAGTCAGTCAGGAGGCGAAGACGCCTCGCGGACACGTCCCCGTCCAGCCCGCGCTGCGCCTCAGCGTCAATCAACTCAAGCTGTGCCTCCAGCTGCTTAATGGTTGCGCGTAGTGCCTTAAGGACCCCAGAGTGCTTGGCTATGCAAACCCCCCTGATGTAGGCCTTAAACCCCTCCCAGAGCGCAGCCTGTGAGTCTACAGACCCTGTGTTAATCGTGAAGTAGTCTTCTATTGCTTCGGAAATCTCGTGGACAAATAAGTCATCCAGCAGAGCTCTCCCAGGGAATCGCCACTGCCGCTCAAAACCCTCGGGGCGTGGGACATCCAAGCGGAGCAAGACCGGGGAATGGTCAGAGTACGTCCTAGGGAGAGTAAGGAGCCCACCAAACCATGGGGACAGGCCCGGGGACAGCAGCCAATAGTCAAGTCTGGTCCAAGTGTTGTGTTGCCCCGAGAAATGTGTATAGTCAGTGGTGTTTGGGTTGCGCCTGCGCCAAATGTCCACTAGGGAGAACTGTTGACAGAGGTCCGCAAGAGCGCGCCGCGCCCTGGGCTTGGAAGGAGCAGTCCCAGATGTACTATCCAAAGCTGCATCGAGCAATAAGTTAAAGTCGCCGCCAAGAAGGAGGCCCGCAGGCTCAAGCGTCGCAAGCTGGGCAGACAGTGCGTGGAAAAATTCCGGGGAATCAGTGTTGGGGGCATACACACATACCAGGATGATCGCATGACCCATCAACACCCCCCGTACTATGCAGAAGCGACCCTCAGGATCCCCCCGGAACAGTTGGCAGTGAAACGGGACTCTCTTGTGAATCAGCACCGCGGTGCCTCGGGCGTAATTGCTAAAGTTGGAGAAGTATCTGTGGGCGCCCCAGGAAGCTGCAAAGCGAGCGGGAACAGAGGTGTGTAAATGCGTTTCCTGCAGGAAGGCAATGTCGACCCTGTGCCGATTCAAATAGTGTAGCACCTGCTTACATTTCCGTTGAGTGTTCAGGCCTCTGACGTTCCATGACATGAGTGAAAGACCCTGGGGGGCTTCATGTAAGCCTATGTGTACTGTTGCCGCCATATCCCTAACAATGAGAGCAGGAAAGCAGAAGTGTCTCCGTGTATTCGCAAAGTTACAATCTGATCAGCCATGTCAAGAGTGTCCAAACTACCCATCCCATCCCCCCACCCCCCACCCAGCCACATCACGCAAACGTGAGGCAATCCCCAACCTGTGGAAGAAAAGCGAAGTTTCAAATAGCAAAACCATTGATAAACAAGTAAACAAAAAATAGGCATTGTAGGTCAAAAAATGCTCCCGGCGGTGTCAACCAAAGGGGAATGGCAACGACCCGCCGCCGACCCAGCGCCACAGAAAAAACAAAGGCATAGCAAAGTGTCTCAAACGTTCCCATTGCAAACAGGCAGAAAAAGAAGTCCAAGCTGCGTCGCGGGCACCGACTCAGCCAGGCCCAGAGCCGGAGAACAGGTCTTGGCTAAGTGCAGCACCACTGTGCGGTGGAGTGTGTCCATCCTCATCGCCCCCCGAAGGGCCCCTGCGTGGTTTATATGTTCGGCAGAACTCCTGCACCGCAGTAGGATTGTCAAAGATTCGCGGTCGGCCATCGATGTCAACCCTCAACCGGGCCGGATACAGCATACCGTACTTGAGGCCCAGATTGCGGAGCGCAGCTTTCGCCCCAACATATTTGCGCCTAGCCTCCTGTACCATGGCGGTGAAATCAGGGTAGAACGAGAGTCTCGAGCCCTGCCAGGTGATCTCGCCCTTCTCCCTGGCCAGCCTCAGGGCCGTGTCTCGGTCTCGGAAGTTCATGATCCGGGCGATCAGAGGGCGGGGAGGGAGCCCCGGGTTAGGTCGCGGCCCAAGGGAGCGGTGCGCCCTCTCAACCACAAAGCCAGGTGTGAAGGAGTCTCTCCCAAAAATGTCCGATAACAGTTGCTCAACAAAAACATCCAGCCTGCCGGTAGCCGTGGATTCAGGAAGCCCAGTGATTCGGACGTTATTGCGCCTACTGCGCGATTCCAAGTCCTCGTTCTTGATGGCCACGTCCTTTAGTATGCGCTCCAGCCGGTCTAGGCGTTTAGTGTCCTGCGCTGCGCCGTCTTCCACCGCAGATATCCGGGTCTCGGCCTCCCCCAAACGCTTATCGTGGGCCTGAACCTTCGCCCCCATCGTTTCTAGCGTTTTGTTCAGGGCATCAAAGCGCCCATCGAGGGCCCTGAATCCAGCACGCATCTCTTGAAGCCATTCAGGGGGTGGAGCGGTAGCCGCCGGGCCAGAGGACTGGCCTCCAGCAGGGTCCGACATGTCTGGGCGTTGGTCCGCAGGCTGATCGTGGAGCCTCTCAAAGGCCAAGGTCTTTTGCTTAGGGTCCTTTCGCCCCATGCCCCCACCAGGAACGACTGCCAGATGTGGGCAGGGTGCCAACAGGCGGTGCCAGGGTACTGGGACGAGGACTCGGAAGGAGAAACGGCTCCGCAACCTCTTCGGCCCGCAGCGCGGGCGACGTAGCGGTCCCCCGCCAGCACCGGCCACGCGTCCAACCGGGCCCGGGCACCAGCACAGGCCGCACCGCCACCAGGTGTCCTCTCCGCGCCAAAGACCAGGGGGCGCCTCTCAGGGGGTCCGAGACACGGACCAATCCGGGCGGCAGTAGAGTCGGCTAGGCGACTCAGGACCGGGGAGGGGGCACACGGACGGTGCAGGCCAAGAACCCCAGGGGCAGCCGAGCGAGGTCCCAGGGAAGGGGGGCAGAGGCGGCCCGGGCGCCGAGGTCCGCGCAGATCCCCTCCAACCCACCCTCACCACCAGTCAGCCGTGTCGACGCTCCCCCAGGCCCCCCAGACCGCTACCGCGCGGGGAACCCGAGCGGGGCCGGCAATGGAGGAGGCGGCCGCGGCGCCGAGCAACGGCCCAACGCCCGACCCGCCTCAGGCCAACGGCGGCGAAGGGGGTGAAGCTGGACCACACCAGACCCCGCCCCAGTGCTCAGACCCCCCCCCTGTTACCCCCCGGCCACCCGCATCACCGTCGGCCGCCACCGCCGCACTAACCTCTCCGGCCATCGAGCCAGGCCGCCATCTTGTGCATCGGGTCCGCTAGGCCCCGGCGTTCTTTGGTCGTTCCGGGCGCTGTCGGGGCCGGATCACCCATCCGGGCTGTTGCGGGAGAGCAGGGGAGTCAGCGCCGGGTCCGGGCAGCCCTCGCCCGCATCAGGATGTCGGGAAAAACAGGTTTGGCGCCGAGTCGACCACGGAGCTTCAACACCGCGCGGCCATCTCAGCCCGCGGCTTGGCCACGCCCCATAAAGAGCTAACAGTTAACTTTCCCAGGAGAAGGTTAATTAGTAGAGCTGAAATACTTGGGCTGCAGTGGGAGGCACGGTCTCCTCTGCTAAAACCGAAAGCAAATCCTTTGCGTTCCATTTCATATCAGAGGAGACTTCTTGCCTCCCACTGCAGCTGAATGACTGTCCCTTTCTTTCAGTTTTAGGAGAGGAGACATCCTAGCTCCCACTGCAGCTGAAGCATTTCAGCTCTACAAGTTTAACCCCGTCCTGGGAGGGTTAGCTCTTAGCAGAAAGGAGACAAAGTTTCTTTTAAATTTACACAGGCGGGCGCCACTACGCCCACAGGGCTTCAAGTTACCAACAGAAAAATGCCAGCCAGCCATGTGTTTTTAGGTCTCGCTGAGCCCAGCGTTTGCGCTGGCTCGGAGAGACATTTTGTATGTGCGCTTTTTTAAGTGCTGCTTGCTGGCCTAGCGCTTACGTGCATGTGAGCGTGCACGCGCGCAGCCGCCATGTGCTAGGCTAGCCTGCAGCACTCAGGAGAGCGTCATCGCGATCACTTTCGCTTTCACAGCGATCGTGATCGCAATGACGTTATAATCACTCCACCCGCGCTTTACTTTTAACATTAAAAGTAAAGCGCGGGTGCCGCGATTATACCAAAAGTAAAGTAATAGAAAAAACATCTATTTCTTTACTTTTGGTATAATCGCGGCACCCGCGCTTTACTTTTAACGTTAAAAGTAAAGCGCGGGTGCCGCGATTATACCAAAAGTAAAGAAATAGATGTTTTTTCTATTACTTTAGGTATAATCGCGGCACCTGCGCTTTACTTTTCATGTTAAAAGTAAAACGCAGGTGCCGTGGCTGCCTGGTTTTAATGACATCAGATGGGCTGAAAACAGTCCCTGTGACAGGCACACCGCAAAACCTTACACTTACTTTCTGGTCTTCCACACCCGAAGCACCACATCAAAGGAAGTGTTCCACGCGCCTCCATCAGTTCGATTCTCTCTTGTGCTTGTCTGTCTCCTGGATTTTGTTTTCCACGTATCACGCACTTCTTAGCGCTTTGTGGAGAATTAAGAGGGCAGGACGTGTTCTACAAATAACATAACTGTGATTGCTCTCAAGGAGGAGTGATTGAGGCTGACCACACTCCCGGAGGGAGGATGAAAAGTAAGTACAGCGGAGAAAATAAATAAACTCATGAAGTGCCAGTAAGTAATCTAGGCGCTACTCCGCCACTTTAACCTTGTTGCACCAGTACTTACATTTGATGAGGGTGTAAGCAACCACCCATCACTAGTTACGATCCGGATCAAACAGAAATCACACAACCTAGGAGGAGCTGCAGAACACCCGCAAGAACAAGATTGGTGTAAGAATTTGTGGCGCTATAGCAAAATAGAATTTTGTCTCTTGGAGCGCTCCCCTTGCATTGCATAGTGGCTGTTTTTTGCCTTCTGCAGTAATTCAGCACCACTATTAGCTAGCACCCTAAGGCTGGTTGCTATCTTACTGCACCTTATGAAGCAAGTAAGAAGTGCAAAATATTTCAAACCAACGATTAATACATGTGAATCACACACCAGAACCCTAGTGCCGAAAGCCACCTCTCTTGGATCCCTATCTCTAACATGCAACAGGTCACAAAAGTAAGAGATGAGACAACGCCTTACCTTTCCCTGCAGATCCTAGCTAGCGCAGCAGAACCCACCCACCCACCCACCCCAAGACAAAACATGGCAAAGGTGCCACAAGGCTTCCCCACCCATGCTTCCCCTACCATCGATGAACCCAGCAAGTCCAGAGAGAATCTGAGTACCAACACACTAATCGACACTCCTCCAAGCAGAGTCTCCAGGCGGTAAGTAGCCCCACACCCCCCACTCGCAGAAGCCCATATTCTGCCCACTCGACTGTAAACGCAGGCAAGTACTTCTACTGCCAGTTACTAGAGAAGGGTCTGTTGGAACATAAACATGTACCGGAGGAGTTAGGGATAAGTTTCATGTGCTGTCGCTTGCGATGATCTATTGTGGAATAAAAAACTTCTAAACAAGCATTGGCATAGCCAATAGGTCTCGCTTTTGGGACCTTATAAGTGTTTAGTTATCCAGCACAATATCCTTGGTGCAACAACATCAACTGCATGGTTAAACACTTATAAGGACCCAAAGGCGAGACCTATTGGCTATGCCAATGCTTGTTTAAACAGCCTGCAAATTGCTGGTCTTGACACTAAATATGCTTATAAATAAATAAGTATATATACACATTTGAAATGCGACTTTTCTGTCTTTGTTCCATTTTATTATCAGTCATGGACAATTCAGGCAGCTATAGAACACAATTAAATGTGCTACTATTTATATTTGCTGTTCAAAGAATGCACAGACAAGCGCTGACAATACAGCTTTAGGTGACTGTTTATTTTTTGTACTGCATGGGACATCAAAATAATGATCTGGCAATCCCTAATCAAAATACTGTAAGTTTGTTGCAAGATCAGCACATTTATTTCCTCCACCCTGATCCCTGGGAATGCCATAATAGCAATAGTTCAACATATCTGAAACCTTACGCTGCCGTCAATAACCTGCTGAGTTAGTTAAAGTGTCCGGGAATGCACCATGCATTCAGACAACTCAGTCCTCATTCTCGCCCTTCACTTTCATGCTCACCCTGCACTCACAGCAATCACAATACACTCACACTGATCACTCCTCACCCTGAACTCAGTAAATCACTCTGCACTCACAATGCACTTGTGCTTTTCACCCTGTACCTCACCCTGCAGTCAAACAAGCACACTACTCACCCTGCACTCATGCAACACTTCACTCACATGTCCCCCTTACTGCTCAATGTGCAAACTCACTCAAATAAGACTATCACTAACCATACATTAATTTGTCCCACTTCCCACTTACATCCACACCCAAATTTATATGGTCACCTCACTCACCCTGAACTCGCTCCTCTTACCCTACTCTCACACTGTTGCATGGCTCAGCCTGCACTCACATGGGTACTCATGCCACCCACACAGCGCAGAGGTTTAATGTGCCTGCTACAAAGAACGTGTACCATCCAGATCAAAGAACTGAGTGTGGGTAAACTATGAGTAGTGCTATAACAAAATGAAATGTTTGCCAGAAAGGTGCTATAGCGAGATGGGGTGCATTGTTGGTGAGCGGTAGTGAGGAAATTCATAGAGGAGGAAATGAGGGAGGGGACGCCAAAACAGACCGTTGCACTGTGTGCGACCAGTGGTAGGGCGAGCCCTGGATGAGTGTGTAAGCCCCCCCCCCCCCGAAGTTCGGGTCTAGTTGTGCCCCTGTACACAAGTATGGGCATGTCGTGCTCCATCAAGGTTTTCGTCCTAAATTACAAAAGGACAAATTTACATGCACTGTAATCCAGCCTTTCAGGGGGTTCCTTGATAGGGGCAGCTCTGTTTTTGCCCTGATGGCCTGGAATAATTCCTAAACCGATTCTTGTAAATACTGTTTTGTTTAATTTCTTTTTAATGTGATTGATGTGAGAGAGTCTATTACTATTTGCAGAGTAATGTTTTTGTTTCATGCAACAACCATAAAAAAGTTTTTTAGATCAAAACAGGTCCTCACATATGAGAAATTGGAGGATATCCCAGATATTATTCATTGTAAAATTAGTGGGCTGCTGCTTTGTTACAATAGTGAAAACACACATTACTATCTCTGAATTTTAGATGTAAACACTTTTAAAATTTCGACCATAGCGCCTGTGCACCGTTAGTAGCCTGGCTAAAGAGGGTATGGCAGAGCTGAAAGTGAATCATTTAAATCTCAAAGCTGTTCTGAACAGGGGCCCCCAAAATAGTACTGGCCCAGGGCACCCAAACTCCTTAACATGTCCCTGCCACCACAAAGTCTGTCAGACGATATTGCTCTGAAGTAAAATAGGTAACATCATTAATTTATTATCAGTTCTATTTTTTTTTTTTTAAACATAAGCCTAAACCCCTACTGCTTCAGGTAAGCAACTTATCGTACCACTAAGGAATTCTCAATTAGGTGTTCTATCAGCACCCTCTGTGGACTTTTACCTTTCTCTTCAGATCTACAACTGGTTGGTGGGCAATTATCCCATTATAATGCTGTCTAAAACATTTGTTAATGGTTTCTAGAGAAAAATTGTTTCTCGTGTACCAACTCTGAGCTAGGGAGTGCTCGAAAAATCTGATAACACGGTCTCTCTTACAGTCGCTGTTTTGGCTGAAAATGTCTGCAGAGTATTCAGCTTTGAGAGAAACTGCTATCAAAACTCTCTTCCCTTTCAGCTCGTCTTATTTATGTGAGATTGGGTTCTCAGCACTTGCGGTATTAAAGACTAAGTACCGTTCAAGACTGGATATGGAGCACAACCTGTGGATGGCAGTAGCAAAAATCCATCCAGAGATTGACAGTCTATGTGGATTAAAACTGGCACACCCGTCACATTTATGTTGGTGGTCTTATTATTAACCCATGTCCTGTATAAAACAAAGCATCCTAGTAAAAAGAATTTGCGCACATTTTATCTTGGAAAATTGTGTTTTGAGCTGTGTAATAAGCCTCTGTCATTCCTCCACACCCATTCACAAACCTGCAGTTTACTAAACACTCTTATTGTGTTGAACATTATTTGCCGGATATGGCCCGCGATATGCGCGTGGCAGTCGATTATGTAGTGTACCAGATTCCAGAAATTTCTGTCAGGTCGTGGGAGGGAGGGGGGGGGGGGGGGGGGGGTAGGGGGATGGGCAACATCTAAAAAAAAATTCAACGGGGGGGGCTCAACCCACAAAAGTTTGAAGACCTCTGTTGTAAAGGATGCAGTAGTCATGGTACAGATTTGAAATCAGTATATAGACGGTGTTCAACCGTACGCCTCTCCTTTGGGTAGTAAAAACATTTATATGGGTTGGAATAAAGGAGTACACAGAGGGGTTCAAGTGTATGCCTCTTTCTGGATGGAAGCAAGGGTCTTGTTTATTCAAGTCAGCAATGCATTTGTTATGTCCTAGCCTTATGATGTTTGGTTATGAAAAGATTCTTGGAATGTAAGCAACTGGAAGAAGACAGCCTGGAGGAGGAGTTGTGTAGTGGCTGGCCAGTACTGAACAAAGTTCACTTAGGTGCATACTGTGGTGACCGATACAAGGTCATGCCACAATAAATCCACCGGCAGCTATTGTGATGCCGTGGTGCACCCATTTAAAACATGCATACAGGTGAGAAACGTATTGGGTGTGGTAACTTGTGGTATTTACAAGGGATTGTCGTTTCCCTGTCAACAGTTGTCACGAAAGAAAAAAACGGGCAGTATTATATAGTGCATATAAAGATCACAAGTACTTTTACAGAAATTTCAAGCAATATTTTTAGTAAGGGAAAAAACGTGTGTCTCACAAACCTTTTCTCTTACACCGCTGCAACCATTTTTATCCGCACCGGGAAAACCTCCATTAAAGAGGCAAGAGTGGAAGGAGTATTCTTTTAAAGTCCATTGCCACCATAGAAGATAATGAGTTATCACCAGAAGAGAAGAAAATAATACTCCAACATTACTTAGGTCCACTGGTTCTCAAAGTGTACAACAGAAGAGTTAGGAAACCGAAACCACCTGAGGGAGGATTTTTTTTAGAAATGCTTTAGCAGATCTGGATTACTATTATTCACCATCTTTATTCATTGTTCTAGACAGTTTTAATTTTTCAATAGAAAAGAAACGCAGATCCCATAGACGATTATGTGTCTATGTTCAAGAAACTTGTGCTTAACTGTAGATTTGGTGTGTTACATGATGAATGTATTAGGGACAGATCATTATGTATGTTAACAAGGAAGATGTTCATGAATGGTTATGAACGGAAGTTAAGTGAGGTCATTGCAGTAGTAAGGAGGGCAGAAATACCAAATAAATGTGCCAAAGCAGCGTTAAAAGGTTCAGCAGCAACTTCTAAATAAGTAATTTCCAAGGTTAAGCAGGAAAGGTTTAACCGGAAGCAGTCTGTGCATAACGAAAAGCCAAAAAAGATAGGAAGTTAATCTATTAGGAACAAACGTTTTGGGCAGGTAATGAGCAGAGTGACAAGAAGAGATGTAATATATGTGGCAGTTTTGAGCATTTAGCTTTTGGTAAAAGTTGTCCTGCGATAATCCAAAAATGCTCTTCATGTGGAATTAAAGGACACTTTGCAAAGGTTTGTAGAAAGAATATTTCTGAAAAGAAAGTGAATGTAGGCGGAGTAAACCTCATTTCTGAGTCTCCATATACTTCTGATGAAGGGAGTTGTGTACTTAGCTTAAATGCATACAACACCAATTCAGAGGTGGTAGTAAGTAATCCCAACATTGCATGTAGAAATAAACCAGTGCGTAAGACTAAGTTAGGTGGAGTTCAGATCTCTATTTTTGTTGATTGGTTCTCCATATAAGATTATTGATAAAACTATATGGAAAGAAACAAGCATTGGCATAGCCAATAGGTCTCGCCTTTGGGACCTTATAAGTGTTTCGCCATGCAACAGTTGCATAACTAAACACTTATAAGGTCCCAAAAGCGAGAGCTATTAGCTATGGCCAGCGGCCGTAAAAGTGAAAGTGATCGCGATCAAACATCAAAGCGGCCGTGTGGCTGCTAAAGAGAAAGTAATCGCGGTAAATGTGGCGCGAGAGCCCGCGCACATGCACTGTAGCTCTAGGCTGGCCTGGTAGCACTTTTTGGAGCCCTCTCAATAAGTCTCGCCAGACCAGCGCATGCGCTGGGTCACGCGAGACCTAAAAATTGTAGCGTTACAACAAACAATTGATGGACGGAATGCTGACAATGCAGACATTCTCCCCCAGTCAAGAGATCTGGGTTAAATCCATTGTTCTTTTGCCCACTACACCACCCCAGTTTAGACATGGCCATATGCAAATCAGTCTTGACCCTGTGCCTCATGGGAACAGTCCAGCCCGAACTGCCAAGCCATGTCTTCCCTGGACCGGAATCAAGCATCCTAGGACCGGTTTCTGGCTATCAGCCGTCATCAGCTAGGATAGCTTGACTCCAGTGGCGTAGTGAGCACGGGCAATTGTTCCGAATACAGCGTAAGCTGTTCCTGGCATGTCACTAGATCAGCAATCCACTCTTTGAATTTTGGGGCTCTCCCCCTACCCCACCAACAGGCCACTGTCCTCTTTGCCATTAAGAGCACCATTGCAACATATTTCCGGTGTGTCGCCTGTATCGGTTTGACATACCCAAGTAATGCCGTCAGTGGTGTGGGATCTATAGGTGTATGTGTCATATGGGTCAATGCTTCAAAGACTTGCCACCAGTATTCATTCACCCTAGGGCATTCCCACGCCAGATGCAAAAAATCCGCTTCAGGCGCTCCACATCGGGCACAACGATCTGTATCTCTCAATTGGAATCGATACATCTTAGCCGGCGTATAGTATAATCTATGTAAGTATTTATAATGTATCATTCGGCATTCGGAGTCTACTGCTGGCCGCCACTCTCAGTTTGTAGGCAACAATATTCCCACTGTTCATCCGATAGCGTCATGTCCAATTCCTGATCCCAACGCGCCCTGGAAATTGGGTCAACCTGTTCCCTCTGTGTGTGCACTGTTCTATAGATTAATCAGACAAGTCGTGTAGCTGTCTTGCCTTTAAGCATTACATGCAGTGGGGCCAACGCCTGCGGTTCCTCTGGGAAATTCGGAGTGAGTTTACGTATTCCCTGTCTCAGTCTGACATATAAAAACATATCCAGTGGGGTCTGCTGCTGGCCCTGTAACATCTGCTCTGCTGAGCAGAATTTCCCTTCATGATATAAATCCCCCCATGTCGATATATGAACTGATGAAACAGCTTCTCTTTTAATAGAGGCATATTCGGATGATACGCAAGAGGCAAAGAAGCTGCATATTGCATGGGAGCTCCTAAGAGGTGCTCAATCCGATGCCAAGCGCTGATCATGCAAGTAACTATTGTTGGACTCCTATCCCTAGGTGTCACTGGCGCAAAAAGCGTTCCATCTAAGGGTATCGGATGTGCCAGCCAGTGCTCCGCCGCCACCTGCGGCATATACCTGAGCTGCACAACCCAGTACCAAGCGTAATGAGCCTGCGCGCTAAAGTAATATAACCCAAAATCAGGTACTCCAAACCCTCCTCGCGAGTATGGTCTCGTGAGTATGTTCCAGTGTAGCCGAGGTTGTCGGCCCCCCCAAATCAGTCGTGTCAACTCTGACCTGAGCGTCTTAAAGAAATGTTTCCCCGGATAAAATGGAATGTTGAGGAATAAGTATAGTAGTTGAGGGAGGATCACCATTTTAATCAAAGACACTCGGCCCGCCATAGACCGTGGCAGGGCGATCCATCAGGTTACGCATTCTGCTATTCGCATTATTGCTGTACCATAGTTCAGTCGCATTAGCTCGTCTCTGTCTCTCGTCACCCGAACCCCCAGATAGCACAGGTCCTCTTCACACCACTCCAGGGGATAATCAAGGGAAAATCTATGAGTTGCCTGCGTCAGTGGAAATATACATGATTTACCCCAGTTCATGCTAATCCTGGACAGTTTCCCAAACACTATAAATTCTCTCAGGATTGGGTTCAAGTTGTCCTGTGGATTTCGGATGTACAGTGTGATATCATCCGCGTACAGTAAAATCAGGATCTGCCGCAGGTTGCACCTCAATGCTCTCTCTTTGTGATGTTGCCTCAACTTCGCTTCTAGCGGCTCCATAGCTATGGCAAAGAGCAGCGGAGAAAGCGGGCACCCCTGCCGGGTCCCCCTCGTAATGGACAGCGGTGTAGAGGTATGCCCATTTATTAGTATCTTAGCCACAGGTAGGTTATATAACAGCCGGATCCATGATAAGAATAGGGGCGGGAAACCCATTCGCGTCATTACTCCGAAGATATAATCCCTCTCTACCGAGTCGAACGCCTTGGTGGCGTCCAAAAAAACTGCTGCCAGAGGCAAATCAGGTGAGACATTATTAAGGACCGCAAATAGCGTCCGTAAATTATGGGATGTGGCTCTGCCAGGCACAAAGCCCGATTGGTCCGGGAGTATTAGCTTGTCAAGCAGCAGACTTAGGCGAGTAGCGATTAACTTGGCTAGTATTTTGGCATCACAATTCAGAAGGGAGAGTGGCCTAAAGGAATCGCAAACAAGGCGATTTTCCTGGCTTCAGCAGTGAGAACATAAGCGATTCCCTCATGGACGCAGGGAGGCAATCAACCTCCAGCGATTCCTCGTATACCTCCCGTAGAACAGGGGCCATAATGTCTATGTATGTTTTATAGAATTCTATTGGGATGCCATCCATCCCAGTGGCTTTTCCTGACTGCATACTCATAATTGCCTCTCGCACTTAGTCGAGTTCAAAGGGAGCGCATAGAAACTCTTGATGTGCATCGCTGAGCCATCCTAGCGCTACATCTCCCAAAAAGCCCTCTAGATCCAGCTCTTCCCCTCTATGGGTGGTGTACAGTTGCCCGTAGTGTCTTGTAAACACTCTGAGTATGTTAGTCGTGTCCTGATAAACTTCTCCCTCTAGGTCCTCAATTTCCAAAATATAATTTGTATATCGAGGCTTTATAATTAACTGCGCCAGTGCCCTCCCAGGTCTCTCACCCTCGCCATAGCAGCGGGCCTTCCAGTATTTACCCCGGAAGCGTGTTTCCCTTTCCGCTGTAGTCATATACTCCGTGAGCGTATCCCTAAACCGCACCTGTGAGTCAGAGCCATCTCCGCCTCTATTAGTTTCAGCTCTCCTTCAAGTTTATGCAGTGAATTGATTATGTCTCTAAGCACCCCAAACCCCTTGGATATGCAAAACCCCCGAATTGTTACTTTGAAGGCTTCCCATATGATTTCCACACTGTCTACAGAGCCTTTATTGCGGATGAAGAAGTCACGCACCTCCTCTCGCAGTTCCTCTTGGAACACCGCATCAAGCAACATGGTAGCCCTCAATCTCCATCCACTACGCGGCACACTAAGGTCCGGTGACGACAACGTAAGCTTTCCCGGGGCATGATCCGAATACGTTCGTGCTAGATGCTGCACCTGGGATATCGCAGGTCCCAGACCCCTTGACACCAACCAATAATCAAGTCTCGCCCAGGAATGTGCCCGCGCTGTGTAGTGCGTACCTTCTTGTGAGGATGAGTGCATGTGTCTCCAAGCATCTATAAGATGATATGTCTCAATGGTGTCCCCGATTATTCCAGCTGACTTAGTGTAGTGGTGCGGGCAGGGTGAGATCTATCACGGCTCGGATTATATGTAGTGTTAAAGTCTCCGCCCCAAATGATATGCTGGGAACCCACATCAAAAATCTTGGCCCATAGTGTGGAAAAAAAATTGGGATCATCAACATTAGGCCCATAACAACAGGCCAGTGTAACCGATATCGAGCCCAGTCATCCCCACATTAGACAATAACGACCTTGCGAGTCCTCTATTGTTCCTCCAAAATGAAAAGGCACCTGTTTCTTTATAAGTATTGCCGTCCCCCGCGCATAGGAGGAATAGGAGGAAAAAACCCTGTGTTCCGCCCAATTGCCTGCAAACCTGCCAGTCCTCTGGGGAGAAAAATGTGTTTCTTGTAGCATTGCGATGTGTGTGTGGTGTCTGTCCAGATAAGCCAACACTTGACGCCTTTTCCGCGCATCTCCTAGCCCTCTAACATTCCACGTAAGGATATTCAAGTTGCCAACCTCACCATCAGCCATACCCCTGAGTGCTTCGTATGCCTTGGTGTACTACCCAGTCCCTGTAGACTAGCCTATACTGTGCAATACAGCCTAATACAATAGACAATTTAAGATGCTTCACTCCTGATTTGCCTTCCCATACTTCTACCCCACCCCCCTTCACATCCAGCTGGGAGAGAAACACATGTAAACCAACAAACATCCCAATAGTCCCCACCCCCTCCCACTGAAGCGTCCCCAACTTGCCAGCGATGCACTCCCTCCCCATCCCTCCCATTTCCAACATATTTACTATAGATACCACAACACCCTTTCTAGGCACGTGGCAGCCCGTTTTGGGGTAATACCTGCTGGGGGCCTTGTCTAGGCGGCCTCACAAACACCTCTCTCCCCACTAGTTTCTTCCCGACAAAGCAGTCAAATCCTAGGGGGCCAGAGGGCACCCGGTGAGTCACATTATTTGCTCAACATTTGTTCTCAACCACTAACAATACTGAACCTTAGCCGCTTGTCATGTCTTAGACGGGAGTATCATAGTCTTGAATCCAAGAAACCCTACTGGGCCCCTTGGTGGCAGTTCACGGCGAGTCTTCTTTGGCTCTCTCTGTCTCTGAGTGTTGTGCTGAAGTTCGTCCTCCACCATTGCGCGTCGCTTTTTTCACTTGTTTAAGGAAGTCTTCCACCTGATTTGGTGCGGTGAAGAAGTGTTGTTTACCTTGGTGTGCCACTCTTAGCCGCGTTGGGTATAGTAGTGCATAATCTATTTGCGCTTTACGCAGTTTGGCCTTGACGTCCATAAATTTACGCCTCTCTTCTTGCACCATAGGCATAAAGTCAGGGTATATCGTAAAGATATTCCCGTCATATACCATGGTCTGTTTCCCTCTGGCGGTCCGCAGAGCCACATCGCGGTCCCTGTAGTTCAACAGTCTCGCAATGATTGGACGCGGACTAGCTCCCGGCTTCGGCTTGGGCCCCAATGATCGGTGGGCATGCTCCACTATGAACTGGCTAGAGAACGCCTCTGCACCCACGGTGGACAACAGTAGCTTCTCTACATATATCTCCATCTTCCCAACGTTGGTGGACTCCAGAATTCCCAGTATGCGGACATTATTGCGCCTACTGCGCGCTTCCAAATCCTCATTCTTTGCGGCAATGACACGCAATAGGTTATCCATCCGAGCAAGCTGCGTGTTGTGCCTGGAGGTTGCATCTTCCGCTTCCGATATACGCTTTTCGGCCTCTTGCAGCCGTTCCTCATGCCCTTCTAGTTTGTGTACTATAGCGTCCATTCTGGTCGACATGTGGTCCACCTTCTCGACTACAGTGGCAAAACCTTGCCGGATCTCCTGGAGAATGTTCTGAGTGTCCGCAGCCGGCATTACAGCGCCATCATTTACCTCTTTCCGCCCCTCCTGAGGTTGACCTGTCTGTTGAGTTTGACCTCCACGCTTCGTCGCTTCAAAATTCAGTTTCGGGCTGCTTGGCGTCAGGTTTGCCCATAGTGCCGCTGTAGTGTTCTTGCAGGCCGAGTATTAGATATGACCCTCCTCGCCGCTCGCTTGTCTGTCCCTTCTCCTCTCAAAGCTCGGCCGCTCTATGCCGCAAGCGATTTTCTCCCGTTCCGGCCTTTTATCACCTTCTACTTTGCCAACACGCAGTCTTCTCACCAATCCGTTAATCAAACTGCCGCTCTGAGCCCGCTTACCATTCCGATCTCAGGATGTCGTCTGTACTCTCCCACCAGTGATCTGCACTCACTGTATCCTGGAATCGGAGTAGGCCATCAGCCACCGCAATGTCGGAGCCGCCCAGCGGTCCAGCCTGGTCGCGGTCCCGATGCCCTCGCCAAAGACGCCGGGGGAAGCACTGATCCTATAGTGCCCACTCAGCATTGCACTCCGCCTTTTTAGCTATCAGCAGCCTCCTCCTCTTACAATAGCATGCCAGCCTTATTTCGCAGCTGCCTAGCCGTCCTTGATGATAGGGGTCACCTCACCACACAGTTCGCCAGGCGCTTGTGGTTGCAGCCAGGCCCCAGTAGGCGTGCAGTGTAGCCTTCGCAGCAGTCTCTCTGCTCACATCTCCATTATCATTTCTGCCCACATCAGAATCCAGTATGGGACCATCCACACATTGTCTGACTCAGCGGTGGGGGGCCAACGCATCCGTTCTTCCTCCCCCTTCACTCGTTTATCGCTGCCCTCCACAGACATTCGGCGGCAGTCCCCAGCTGAGCTCTCCGCTAGTCTGCTCCCACCACTAGGCCGATGTCCGCCACCCTTGTGCCCGATTTGCGGTTACTTTCGCCCTGCCGGGATATCCACAAGTTGTTTCCGATCTTCCCGCTCTGCTGCTCAAGCAGTTCTCCGCCTGAATCACAGCCGCGTTTCGCGGCCTACTCCCACGTGTGCCGCCGCGGGCTAAAGTTCGTCCATCAGCCGTCTCAGCTCGCCTCCGAGTTCCACTGTCGCGTCCCAGCTAGATTTCTCTGTCATGTAGCTCCGAATCCCTCGGCGCGATTTCCTTCGAACTTGTAGCGAGTCTTTAGTAAGGTAGTGTGAGCATTTTACTGCTGGCGCATTAATTTTCCGCAGTGCTGAGCAGGATAAATGGAGGAGAATGTCTCCGGGATGCGGGAGCCTCACTACAGTGCGGCCATTCCGTGTGAGCGCCACCTAGCGCCCCCCAGCTCCTGAAATTCACTGGCGATCCAATGCCTATGGTGAGTTATAATAAGACAGTAAGCTTCAATTTTAAGAATAGGAAGTAAATCGTGAAGATATATGCTGCGAAATATGATCAATTCATTTTAGGTTGTATTGATCAAAGGGCTCTGGATATAATTTCAGACCCCAATAGCCTGCAAACAGGTTTCAGTTTTAAGTACTAGTGAAGCAGTGAGATACAAATACTTAAAAGAATTTCCACAAGTTTTTCAGGGACAGTTGGCATCCTGAAAGGTTTTTCCCATTAAATTAGATTTAAAAAATGCACAGCCAAAGATACATAAAATGAAAAATATTCCTTGAATAGTAAAAGAATGAAGATAATATGAAAATTGAAAAATTATAAAAAGCTGATATAACAAAGCTGGTCGAGGTGTCTGAATGGGTTGTTTCCTTGGTCGAGATCAGTAAACCCAACAGTAAAACTAGCTTGTGTGTTGACCTTCGATAGTGTAATGAAAATATTGTAGTTAAAAGTTTTCCTTAACTGAAAATGTTGGCCATGTCCAAGGGGATGCAATGGTTTTCCTACCTTGACCTTTCATTGGACTATCATAAGGTCTGTTTACATCCAGATAGTAAATGTTTTTTTACATTGATGACTCCCACGGGGTGTTAAAGATGCATATGATGCCGTTTGGGTTAGCGTTTGAAGGTATAATGTACTTCCAAGATGGCATTCTGCTTAAGGAGAAAGGACAAGGAGCAACATGATCTGTGGTTGGTGAAATTCTTGAAGAATCTCATAAAACATGGATTGACTGCAGAATAGTCAAAGTATTTGGTTTGAGTTCAGACCCTAAATTGCATAGTTCAGGAAGTAAATAACAAGGAAATCAAACCTAAAGAAGAATTAATGCAAGCCATAAGTGATGCACCGGCACCATCTACTAAAGCATAATTTGAGACTCTTCTTTGAGATGGTGGCATTTTATTCTAAGGTTGCTCCTAATTTTTCATAGAAAACATGATGATGATTAAAAACAAGGTTACGCTTGTATGGGAGTCTAAATTATTAATTGATTTTGATAGTATCAAAAAGAATATCAGGTCAGGTAATGCTTCGCATGGTTTTGACCTGGTAAACAAATAGATCATAACCACAGATGCTAGTGGCAAAAGCATTGGTGTTGTATTATCTCAAAAAGATGAAAATGATCAAGAGCCAACTTGCATTTGCTTCTCGTGCAATGCCGCCTGCGGAAGAGCGTTACTGTGTAGCGGAGAAGTAGGCATTAACTATTGTATGGGGCTTGGAACACTTGAGGAATTTTATTTGGCGGTTTGATGAGTTAGTAAGATGTGACTATACACCAGGGGCGGCTACTCCATTAGGGGTGAGGAACGTCGCCCCACTGCTTACTCACAGTGCGAGAAGCAAAAACATAAAATGGTATTTTAAATACCATTTTATGTTTCTACTTCTCGCACTGCGAGAAAGCAGAAGGAAGGGTGTGCCTGGTTGGGGAGGGCGGGAGGCTATGCCTGGTTGCAGGCGGGTGGGAGGGCAGGTTGGGGAGGAGTGGCTTGCACCACTGAGTACCCTGACTGTTTGGTCGGCCCTCTGGGGCTGACCAAACCAGTCATGCGCACTCTACATTTTCTCTATGTAGACTGCATGCACCCAACATAGAGAAAATAGCCACCCTACAGGCACTGTCCGCACCAATCACAACGCTGCCATTGCAGCATTGTGATTGGCTTACGGGTAGGGAGGGAGCATGCCTGTTCCTGTTCAGGGCGAGAAAGCAAAAGACACACAATTGATGGACGGAATGCTGAACAAATCAAAGCATTCACCAAGAGATCTGGATTAAATCTATCATTCTTTTGCTCACCATGCCACCCCAGTTTAGACCTGGCCATATGCAAATCAGCCTTGACCCTGTGCCTCTTGGGAACAGTCCAGTCCAGAGCAGGAAAACGCCAAACGCATGACCCGGCCCAGGAGCACAGGTGGCGTGGGACCCAGCCGGGTACGTTTTTTAATTTTATTTATTTTAACCCTCCCCCTGCGTGACTCCACCCCCCTTCCCGCGAGTATTGCGAGCCACGACTACTATACACCTTTGGTGACAATTTTGTCGATTGAAAGGGTTAGTTTCTGCAACTCCTAGAACAATGGATCACAGATACAAGATACATTATGTTCCTGGAATAAAAAACAAATAGGGCGGCGGAGGGCAAAATCATCCGTGGCAGCACCTGCACTGGCTCCCTCCCCCCTTTACAGCCCAGTAGGACCCAGAACGTGGCAACTCACCGGCAACGCCCCTGCCAACAGCTGTGACTCCATCGGCCAGAAAAGACCTTGCCGCTCCTGTGTACCCGGTGAGTGCGGAGGTGGCGGCGGGCGGAGCTGGGACCCGTGTGGAGCAGTGCTCTCTGAGATCTGTGGACTGCTTGTGGTGGGATTGAGAGCGCATCCATCGAGCGGCTTGGGATCTTGAATGAGGGTCCCCTCCACCTTTCCTCTTCTCCCACTTCCTCATCCGGGGCTCGGCGGCCTTCTAATCATCTGGGCCGGCATTGCCGGGATCCGAGCCCCGTGGCCTTGTTTCGTGGCCTGGAGGGTCCGGTGGATCGATGAGGGGGAGCCCGCCCCCATCTGGAGCTCCTGCAGCCAATTGATACCGCATCGCTGGGGAGGTGAATTGGCTGTCACGTTCAGACGGCGGGGAGGCCCAGGAGTGTGTATCCCCCTCTCCCCATCCTCTCCTGGGCGCTTGGAGTCCACTGAGCCCTGCACACCGCACTCTTGCTCCCGGACCGGATTGTGAGTTGCTTCCTGGCGGTGGGTAACTGTGATCGCTAGAGGCTTTTCGATTGGTGCTCACCCTAGAACGGGGAACCTGGGTCTTTGAAGTGACCATTGCAGGCCCCCAATACACACTAAGGTGCTAGCGACAAACACCTGGAGTCCTGCCCAGCAACACAGATCGTGCAGGCGGCTGTGGCCCCTGTGTGAAAGTGCCCGCGGCTCACGCTCTACCTCATCATCCTCCTCCCCCCCACCATTGACTTGGTGCTTCATCATGTGCACACGCAGGATCTAAGACGCACTGTAGTGGGCGCTGTTCTTGCCCATACCCTGACACTAGGGCGCAATGATTTCCCCTTGTTGACTCCTGGCACTGATCTTTGCACTCGCCCCTGGAGGCGCTCACGCGCAGTTAAACACGCAACTGCGGCTTTTGAGGAGGCACGTACTCCCGGGTTCCTGACCTTGACCCTCTGCTGGTGCGTCGTCCATTACCTGCCATGGGGAGAGACCGGGGTCCCAAATCCCTGGCCAACCATACGCAAACGAAGATCGACCACTTTACCACAGCTGACCATGAACCCGCAGGGCAGGGTGAAGCTGGCCCTCCTCTTCCAGGTAAAGACTTAGCCACTATCCTGCAGGCAATTAGCACATCCCAGGCCTCGGTGGAGGGGGAAGATCTGTGAGGTCAGGGTAGACATGTCCCTCATCTGGCAGGATCTGCGCAATGCCACGGCCCGTATCACAGAGGCAGAGTCCCGCCACTCTACGGCGGAGGATGACATCCACCAATTAAAAGACCAAGTGACCTGCTTGTAATCCCATACAAAGGAGCTCCACAGGCGTGCAGAAGATGCCGAAAACTGCTCACGCCGCAACAACCTCCGCCTGGTGGGCTTCCCTGAAGGAGCAGAGAAAGAGCAGATGTCCACCTTCATCGAATCCTGGTTCTCCTCCTGGATGCCCAGGGACGCACTCTCCACATGGTTCGCGGTGGAGAGAGCCCACTGGTCCCTCGCTCCTAAACCGCCACCCGGGGCCCCGCATCGCCCATCATAGCCCAGATCCTCAACTTTAAAGACTGGGATTCGATCCTGCATGAGGCGCGATCCCTGGGACCCCTAAAGTTTCAAAATCACACCATTATGGTCTTTCCCGATTATAATAAGGATAAGGAGGTGCAGGACCAGCGACGCTCCTATATGGCGGTGAAGAAGAAATTGCGGACTCTTGGTCTTCAATACAGACTTCTGTTCCCTGCCCACCTTCGCGTCATCTTCCAGGGCAGGACACAGTTCTTTGATTCACCCCAGGCTGCCTGGACCTAGCTAACGGCTAAACGGATCTGCTGCCCCCTCAGCGCCTTGAGACCCTCACGTGTGAGCAGCGCGCTTTACAAATCTTGATTGAACAGCGGAGCAACAGAGGAGCGTACCCTTAGGTCCTGGCAGAATTTTTCACCAGTGCCCTCAGGCCCCCAATCCATGCGGCCTCGATCCCCCAAGCAACAACGCCAAAGGCGTACACAGTCCTGCCAGGGGAGTCAGCTCCACCGAGTGGAACCCAGATCGCTGAGCCTGGCAACCCGTGGGCCCGAAGGTTCTCCCAACCCCCCGGTCTCTCCATCTCGCCACAGAAATCACTCGACCAGCAGTTCATCCAGGGAACGACCCCTACTGGGCCATCAGGGCTTGACAGCTGCAGACTTGGACCTGTCCCGCAGCCCAACAATCTAAGGCCTTCTGGAAAGAGGGGACATTGATCAGGGAGGTAAGCGCTGCCTCTCAGCTTAAAGGACGGTCTGCACAATGTCACACAGTGGGACCGGTAGCGGGCAAACGGCCTTCCCCGCGGCCAGTGCGGGTGGAGGCACCCACCCGCGAAAAGGGTGTTCCCATGAACACAGTCTGCACCCTGCGGGGATCCAACTGGACATTCCTGTAATGCCCTGCCGACCCTGGGTTCCTCGCGGCCCGCCACACATGGTGGGAGGGGCTTCGTCTGGTGACATGTCCTCACTGTTCGAGCTTTACAGCTCCACAGCAGAGTTCCTGCTCCAATTCGTTTGTCTCTCTGCCGAGATACTGAACATCCGTCTCTAAGGAGGGGGTCCTCCACGCAATCCAACCCGAACATTCTAGTTTGGTTTGTTATTGTGCCTAAGTTGGGACGACAGATGCTTCTATTCCCGAAGTATAGGGTGGGGGGAGGGGGGAGGGAGGAAGGTTGGGTCCATTGTCCCATTGTTGATGTTGGTTCAATATGTTGCTCCACCAGCTTTCTTACTGCACACTATGATAATCCCATTCATCACCTGCACAGTACAGCTCCATTTACCGTCCCGCGCTTATGCCAGGACCCATGTGCACCCACTGCCATCCAAGGTCCTGCTAACCCTCGCTCCCGCCAACGGCCACCATGACTGCCACAACCAGTTCTGGGGCTTCCCTCCGTGCACTGTCCTGGAACGTTAACATGCTCCTAGACAGAGAAACAAACGGCTGTCCTGCGCTATGCCCAGCACCAGACTGCTGACAAACTCCTACTCCAAGAGACTCACCTGGCGGGGAACCACTGCCTCTTTCTGGCACGATATGGGTATGATAGAGTCTGGCACTCTGGGTTTGCCTGGGGCTCCCGGGGGTGGCCATCCTTATAAGGCGCAATCTCCCCTTTGTGCCCACACAGGCCACCCACGACCCTCAGGGAGGATATGTGACTCTGTGTGGAACGCTGAACGGTTGCCCTCTCATTCTGGTTTCCATCTATTCACCCCCATCGATGCTCACAGCAACTCTGGGGCGCACCACTGGCATCCTCACCTCCTTTCCTTTGGATGCCACAATAGTTGGGGGCGACTTCAACGCAGTTCTTGACCCCCACCTCGACACTGCAGGCTCACTGTCCACCATCAGAGTCATTCACGCCAAACAGTTATCGAACTGGGCAGATTCCCTGGGTCTGTGCGATACCTGGAGAATCTGGCACCCTCAGAGTAGGCAGTTTACTCACACATCAGCTGCGCACCACACTCAGGCGCGTATAGATGCTATATTCGTCCCCTCTATTGACTGCCAAATGATTAAAGACATCCGTATTCTCCCCGGGGGTATTTCCGACCATTCACCAGTACTTCTCAGCATTGGAGAACCCGCCCCCCTCGGCACGTCCAACCTGGCAGATCATTTCCTGGTTCCCCCAGGAGAAGAAGTTTAAAAGGGCGGTTGGGGTAGAACTCCAGTAATACTTCTTTGCCAACACCGGCTCGGTTCCCTTAAACTACAGCGACAAACCCAGACGCACCAGATCACCCTGCGAGAGGCCCAGGCACTGCTCCTTGAACAATGTCCTCCCGAAGACCGTGACGCCACCCAAGAGAGGCAGCTCACACACCTGAGGGGCGAAATCAAGCAGCTCTCCTTGGAGGCCGCCAAACCTCTCTGGAGATCGTCTATAGCTAAGGTGTACGGATGGGACGACAAGAATGGGAAGATCCTTAACAGACCAGCTACATACCCAAAGGCCAACCGCATCATTCCAGAGATTGTGGACCAAGCTGGTCTGGTACACCGATTCCCTTTGATGATGGCCCAGGCCTTTGCCTCCTATCACGAGCTCTACTCTGCGCAGCGCCCTGAAACTTCCCTCTCTGAATTGCTTGGCAGGGGCCGTCTCTGCCTTCCACGCCTTAGCACTGCAGTCTGCTGACCTGGACCGCCCCCCCCCCTCCATCTCCCGCGAGGAGAATAATGAAGCTATAGCGCATACTGCACCGGGCAAGACCCCAGGCCCTGACGGGTTCCCGCAGGAGTATTATGCTGCATATCGGGAGACCCTTATTCCGCACCTCGCCGATCTCATTGACGAAGCCCTAGAGAAGGGCTCCTTTCCGCCAGAGACAAGCATCGCCACTATTGTTGTTCTCCCTAAAACACAACCACCATCACCCCGCTGTGCGCATTACCGCCCCATTTCCCTCATAAACACAGAGGTTAAAACATTCGCTACAGTTCTCGCCCAGCGGATGAGGCCCTACCTCACCAAGCTGGTCCACCCCGACCAGTGTGGGTTTATGCCGATGAGGGGGACTAGACACTGCCTTCATCGCCTCCATCTGGCCCTGGCAAACCGCCACTTCCTCACTCCTTATCTGGCACTTCTTCTCGTCGATTTCGAGAAGGCCTTTGATTCCGTGGACTGGCAATACCTGGGCGATGTGCTGGTTAAGATGGTTTTCAGCCCACACTTTTACAACCTGGTGAAGGTTCTCTATGCTCGACCTCGAGCACGGGTATTAGTCACGGGGGTTTTATCGGAGGCTTTCCCCATTTGTAGAGGAACGAGGCAGGGATGCCCCTCTGACCCCTCCTCTTCGATTTGGCGATGGAGCCCCTAGCAAGCCTTATTCGGTTGGACGACCGCATTCGGGGATGGGAGTGGCCCAACTCAGAAGAAGACAAAATTGCCCTGTACGTAGACAACGTCTTAATTTTCCTTGCGGAACTGGCCCTCTCCGGTCCTCATGGTCTCCGGGTGCTGCTCTCCTTTGGGCAGGCCTCCGGCCTAAGGCCTAACCCCAGTAAGTCAGTCCTGTTCCCCTTACACTTAGCGAAAGATTGCTATGACTGGCAATTCACAATACCCCTCAGACGACAATCCTTCAAATACTTGGGGATCTGGGTGGCACTGCTCCTCGATCTCGCCTGGTCTCTCAACATAACTCCACTGGTGAAAAAAGCGAAGGAGGACCTTTGCAAGTGGCAGATGCTACAGCTGGATCCCCTGGGGAGGGTTGCTCTGTTCAAAATGAAGATTCTCCCTAGATTATTTATTTATTTATTTATTATGCAACTTATAACGCGCAGACTAAACCCGAAGGTATCAAGGCGCCTATCAAAATCAACAAACAATAAACAGAATATACAAAGCACCACTACGGGAATGCACGTGTAAAAAGGTGAGTCTTAAGCGCGGATCTAAAAGTTTGCAGAGAGGGACTGGATCTTACTTCCAAAGGGAGGGCATTCCACCACTTAGGTGCCAGGAAGGAAAAGGCCTTGCCTCCCCATCTTGCTTTTCTGACACGGGGTACAGAGAGGAGAAGTTTGTGACTGGAGCGAAGATTTCTACTGGGGTTATGCCGAGAAAGAATGGATCCCATGCTTGTAGGGCTGGGTTTAGCTAAGGCTTTATACACCAGGCACATGGATTTGAAAAGGATCCGGTATTCAACGGGGAGCCAGTGCAGTTGTTTTCGGGCTTCGGTGGCAGAGGCACGTTTTGGTAGGTCAAGAGCAAATCTCGCTGCCGCGTTCTGGACCACCTGCAAGCGCTGTAGAAGACTCTTGTTCAGCCCTGCATACAGCGCATTGCAGTAATCCAGTCGCGAACCCAAAAGAGCGACAGCAAGTTGCTTTCTTGCCTGGGGTGACAAAAAGTGCCTGATTTTCCTCAGAATGTGGATAATCCCCCAGCAGGTCGAAACAGTCCTGTTGACCTGTTGGCACATACTAAGGTTGGGGTCGATCATAACTCCCAGGTTTTTTGCTGACAAGGTGGGCTCGGGACATACGCCCAGCGAGTTCGGCCACCACTCCGCCGACCAGATCGGTTCCTTTCCTCCAAAGACCATCACCTCCGTCTTCTCCCCATTCAGTTTTAGTGAATTGTGGATCATCCACTGGCCAACTGCCTCCATGCAAGATCTAAAATTGGCGGCAGTTGATGTAGCTGGCTGGGAGAGAGAGACTAAGATCTGGGTGTCGTCCGCGTAGGAAACTACCTCCATCCCAAAAGATCTAATGAGTCTGGCAAGGGGGGTCACATAGATATTAAAAAGGGTAGGACTGAGCGCTGACCCTTGAGGGACCCCACATTGCACAGACAGGGATGGAGATAGAAACGATCCCAGCATAATCCTTTGTTCTCTATGGTCGAGAAAAGAGGAAAGGAGTCCCAGAGCAGGCCCGCGGACCCCAATCTCCCTCAGGCGAGATGTTAACACCACAGGAGACAGGGTATCGAAGGCCGCTGTGAGGTCTAGAAGGATCAGGAGGGAGGTCTGACCCTCATCAACTCTAGTGCGGATGGTATCCAGCACTATGGTGAGGGCAGACTCAGTGCTGTGTTCCCTCCTGAAACCATGCTGGGAGAGATCCAAACAGCCCAAGCTCTCCACAAATGCAGCCAGATGTTTATTTAGATGGGCTTCGAGCATCTTTGCGGGAGCCGGGAGCAGTGAAATGGGGCGAAAGTTCTTTAACACCCCGGATTCCTCTAGGTCCTTCAAAACACTCCCTTCTGCTTCCCACGGGCCTGGTTGAGAGCTCGACATCGCAGCTACCAAATTTCTCTGGGGGGGGGGGGTCGGCGACCCCGCTTAGCTCTAGACCGCTGCTGGATCCCATCCCTTTGAAGGGGGCATGGAAATGACCAAATTGTATTTATACTACTTGGCGACCCGCCTCCTCACAGTGCATGATTAGTTTAATGGGGGATGGTCCGACCCGTCTTACAGGCTTGAGCAGGGCGAACAAGGTCTACCCCGCATCCAAACTATGATGTAGGGGGGTCCATACCCTGCACTTTACCGGAGGTGACACGTACTGTCCTCCTGGCAGGCATCACAGCTCCACACCCAATGGACGCATAACTTAACCCAGCAAACTCTGCTCTGGCACGGAGTGTGGCTCAGAGAAGTTAGAGAGCTCAAGGGATTTCAGTTGTGGGATCCTATAGGGATCTCCCAGCTTGGTGATGTGTAGGCCAGCAGTCATATACTCTCCTTCCAAGACCTACAATCTAGGTATTCCTTACACCCATCACAATTTTACAGATACCTACAGCTGCATCATGCTCTCCACATATAGCAGATGGCACAATAATACCGGAATATAGCACTCCGAAAGCACAAACTCTGATGGGGAACCTGGGGAAGGGGGACATCTCCCGTATTTACCGCACATTAACCAACAACACTCCAGTCACACTGGACCAGCACAGAAACTAAGTGGGAGGAATGGGTGGGTCCACTGGAGGAAGAAGATTGGAGGGACGCACTAATGGCGCCAAAGACGGTCACTGCATCGGCAAGACTTTGCCTGATCCAACTGTATTACTTGCACGCTGCTTATTTAACCCCTACATACCTTCACAGAGCAGGCCTATATCCAACTGCCTCCTGTACGCGCTGCGGCCAAGACCAGGCGATTTCTTCCACATGGTCTGGGTGTGTCCCCAGCTGGCATGATTTTGGGGGGGTATAAAAGAGTAACTCACGGAGGTCCTGGGTTGGGAAGTTCCCCATGACCCACTGCACACGCACCTGGGGATCACTGAAGGGCTAGATGGGTCCAGAAATGAGAAATTATTTATTACCACGGCAATGATTGTAGTGAAACGGGACATAGCCGCTCACTGGAAATGTCCTACTTCGCTTGGCCTCAAGAAGTGGCGGGAGGGGGTGGATTGGTGTGCCACACAGGAAAAACCCATGTATGAAGCACGGGGATGTCCGAAGAAATATCGCAAGGTGTGGGGCAAATGGTTAGGTCTCGTGGATTAAACTTGTTTCGCCTGCTTAACGGTCTGTATTGCATGGGACTTTATGACAAGGATTACCCGTCTAACCGAATGGGACTTTTTGCTCCTATTGTACGGTGCTATCTTGCTGGCTTTTGTTCTTTCACCATGTCTAAAAACTAATAAAATTGTTTATCCAAAAAAAATAATAATTTCGGCAAATGCTTGAGTCGATTGCCTCTACCTTTGAAGAGATGAATGCCAAACTTAGAATGATTGGAATAAATCTATAATTTGTGATGAAAGGTTGGAAAGAGAAGAAACTGATGGATGATGATTGATGCAAATTTTGGGAGGTGTGTAAACAATTGTTCATTTGTGGTGAAAATTGTTAAGAGGTGAAAAAGTAGTACCACCTGAAAAGTTAAAAAAGAAAGTTATAGAACTTTGCCATGAAGAATATCTTGGTTAGGGCTCCCGGTTTTATGTTATTTTTTTTTTGCCATTTCTGTCTGTATTTATCCATATTTATTTTTTGCAACTTTTATCTGTAATTATCCATATTTATTTTGAGTATTGTGGAAAAACTAAGCTGAAATTAGTATATTTCCACTTTTATTTAATCTTAAATATGCGCTCATGCTTGAATGTCTGCCAGGTTTTTTTTGTTGTTTTTTTTAAAATATCTTTTTATTGATTGTATTAACAGAAACACACAAACAATCTGCAAATCACATGTAGGGGAAATTAAGGCATGATTGACTATGGCATTTCATTTAGGATACATAGCGATTGCGGGAAACAGCACATATTTCGGAAAGAGTACTCAGGGAGACAAGGATTCGTAGTCGGGAGGGGCAGTAGGTGTAGCACAGATATCCCCCCTGTATGCGTTCCACCTGGCCCATACTCTGGACAGTTTTTGGGGGCATCCTCTTGCCACATAGACAGTTTTCTCTCGAAACATGCACCAATCAAGATTTCGCTTCCACGCTGTAACAGTCGGGGGTGTTAGCCCTCCCCATAATTGAGCTATGTCTCTTTTAGCAACAGCAGCACCTAGTGTAACCCACAACCTTTCCGCCCCTACCAAGTCAGTGGGCTCCCACACATTGAGTAAACATCTTTTGGCCTCGGGGCGGACAGATTTATGAAGGACCTCACTCATGACCATATGTATCCCCCTCCAATATCTCTGAATTTGCTCACATTCCCAAAGTACGTGCAATGATCGCCACCTCCCTGGGGGAGGCCACCGCTTCTCTCCATTCCTCGTCTTCTAGTAAGTGGCCATCCGCCTCCCACGACTCACGCAATTTAACCAGGGGATCTGGTGTGTTGTTGACAAGCTTTTTGTAGGTTAATGAGATAGATTTCTGCAGAAGTAGCCCGTCCAATAACCTATCCTCTAGAGGGGGGGGGGGGGTCCCTATTAATAGCGGTGGTCAGTGCATGTCGGATCTGTAGGTAGCAAAAGAATTCAGAGTCTGCAAGGTCATACTGTTGTTGCAACTGGCCAAAACTGAGCAGGTTACCCTTTACCCAGAGGTCGCCCACCCGAGAAATACCAATGTCTGCCAGGTTTTAGTGCTGTGAACACCAGCAGAAGATAACTCACTGCACTCTTTTGAAAATATTCAAAATTCAGTATCAACCTTGTGCATTTCTACTGCTGTTAAAGTCTCTTTACTAAGATTCCTTTATTGTTTAACCCACTATCAATCCACCCATCTATTGGCCTTACAGTCATGGCAGACAGTATTTAGAATTACTCAAAAAGCAACTGAATTTCTGTTTTTATCAACATCTAAAAATAAATACAGACTAGAAAATTCATATTTTCTGTTTATATTATCTGTAAAAATCAGTAAAAACGGAATACAGGGAGCCTTAATCTTGGTATTGAAATAAAAGGAGAATCAAGGAAAAATACTGGTGGCCTGGTGTGGATGTTAAAATAGAAAGTTTTGCGAGAGACTGCCCTAATTGTGAGAATGTTGAAAATCCCAAGTACTAATCAAGCCACCATTCTGCCCATAGAAAACTCCAAGCGTAGCTTGGGAAATTATCGAGGTGGACAATAATGTCCATCCTGTGGTGGATGAAAAAGGTGTTGGAGCATTCTTGTGGCAATTGATTATTTCACTTTAGTGGCTGGAAATAGCTTTTGTGGAGTGTGCCAAGCAGTTGATGGGGTGAAATTACTTGATGAGATTTTCCAGAGAGGATACCCCCAAAAATTAATTACCGATAATTGCACGTAATTCATGGTTGAGGAAATTACGTTTTTTTTAGTTTTTTTTAGATGAAGTTGCATTGAACAGAAGTGTGTTTCTGTAGGTCATCCAGAGGATAACGGGGAAGTGGAAAGAATCAATTGAGTAATTAATAGTGCTCTTCAAATGACAATGTATAAAAAGAAACGTTGGAGGATAGAGATCAAGAAAATGGTGTGGATGTATCCCATCACCCCTACTGGTACAGGGTACAGTCCTGTCACCATCATGCATGGTAGAGTTCCATTCACCAAGGATAGTCAAGTTCGTGGTAATGAGTCTAGATTAGCCAATTTGTCATTGGAATTAGTGAAGGGTAACATTGAGAAGGCACAAAGGAAATACAAAAAGTATCATGATGATAAATTTTGACCAAGAGTGGTACAACTGGAGACAGGAGAGACTTTTTGCATAAAAAACACACAAGTAAAAAAGAAAGAGAGGGGGTGTGGCCGGAAGCCGATGGAGCAGGGCGCCTAAACCGCAGCTCCCGTGGGTGACCCCCAATTCAGCCCATCCTGCCCGATAATGGAGAGCGCGAACAATTGATAGCCCACCCCCCGGACCCCTGCTGGGCAAGAGAACTGGTAGAGGCGGGTGAAAGGGAAGATTAGGCGCGACTTCGCCGAATAACCACCCCGGACGGGGGACCTGCAGGGCTCACCAAGATGGCGCCTGCAACCTGAGACGGCCCTCCGAGACCGGACTGGATGCTAGTGGACGTGTGAGGCGGTGGCGGTCGAGGCCCCGAAGCGGCGGAGCGCAGGGCTGGCGTGGACTAGCGAGTCCCGGTGCGACAGGACCAGCCTAGAGGAAAAGATCGGCGGTATTGAGGGAGTGAAGGGGCCAGTCAAGATGGCGCCCGCGGCCCGGGATTCACACCACTAGTGGAGATCAAAGGCGGATGCATGCAGACAGGGAGCCGGGCAGTCAACTGAAGGGAGCACCAAGCCGTGTAGGGGGATCCGCGGTAGGAGGCCCCAGCGGCGGAGATGTGGGAAAACCTACCCATTCTCCTCAAAGCAAAGTGCACAACTGATCATTGAGAACACTGCGGCCCGCGAGATCCCTGCAACCACGGAGTGTGTTAGCTCCGGAGAGTGCTCGCCTCAGGAACGGTGTTCCATTCCGGTAAGGGAGACACTGCCCGGGACGGGGTGCGGTGCGCCCGGGGACTAGGGGGCTGCTGCCTACATCTCGACTTGCTTTTCCCTTAAGGTTGCAGTGAGGGGGCGCCTCGCCAGCGACCTGCACCACTAATACAAGACCCTGGTCTCTGTTTGTAGAAGGAGCGCTGCGAAACTTTGCCCCCCCAGCGATGTTGCCCGGGTCGCCTGCCTGGGGCCTGGCCCAACCGCCCACAGCACCGGCTTCGGCGGGATCACTTCTGCCGCTACCCAAGGGCGATACCGGAGCGGGACTGCACTTGCTTGATGAGACCAGAGGGCACCCCCTCCTGTGAGGGTCTACCCCGGCTGCCACAGTTACCCACAGGGGTACCTAGGAGCATCCATACCCACACAGCTGACACCGGTGCCTGACTGAGTCCCACAGTTAAGGCCTAAGATACTACCGGCAGGGAGGGGGGACGCCCCGGCCAGTACTGCCACCTGAGTGACCCACCTTGTAGCCTGTGTCCCCCGCTGCTCATCTCTTAAGAGGCCACAGTGGGAGCACGGCGGACGCCCGAGTACTGTCGGCGACAGGAGGGACACAAGTAGAAACCACAGATAACGGCTGGGACAGACTGGTGGACGCAGAGAGAACTTTTGCCTCGGAGCGCGCACAGACCGAGAAGGGCAGGAGGAGGGAGGGCCCTATCTGGGAGACTAGACTTACAATGGGGCGAGTTAACAAATGGTGGGAGGCGGAACAGCAGGACCCAGCGGGAGAAGATGCTGCAGGGGCGCGACAACACACGGGATCCCATGGCGAAAAGACGACGGCCCAAGATGAACCATCTCTACATTACATCCTACAGGCCATAGAAGCGTCGAGGACAGCAGTGGAATCTAGAATCAACACGCTCCGAGGGGATCTGGGTCTACTGCAGGCAGACCACAGGAAGCTGGCAGACCTCGTCACATCGGTGGAAGGGGATGTCGGAGACCTGAAACCACAGGTATCCGAGTCTACCCGCAAACTCAGACATTGAAAAATGAGTTTAAGTGTTATAACTACGCGCTGAGGACGCTGAAAATAGGGCACGACGAAACAACATTAGAGTCACTGGGCCGCCAGAAAAAAAATCGAAGGTAACAATATGGTGGCCTACCGTGAGAACTGGATCCGCACAGAAGTAGCTGAGGAGGGTCTATCGCCATACTTCGCCCTTGAGCTGGCACACAAAGTTCCTGCACGGGCACTCCCCCCTGGAAGGCCGCCGAGACCAGTGGTAGCTCACCTTCTCTTCTACAAGGACAGAGACCATGTGCTGAGTCAAGCGCGACACAAAGGACAACTAAAAATTGAAAACAGCATCGTACGGATTTTCCCAGATTTTTCCAGAGATGTACAGAGACAGCGAGCCTCCTTGACTGCGGCCAAACGGAAACTGCGCCGAATGGGGGTGTCGTACTCAATGATGTTCCCAGCTAAACTCCGGATAGCACATGCAGAGAAGACCACATTTTTTGCCACACCTCAAGACGTCTGGGACTGGATCGAGGGGCAAGGGCCACAAGACCGGAGACAAGAAAGCAGAGACCAGCCAGAGGAGACTCACGCACGATCCCCTGGAAGTGGGGGAGCCCAAAGGCCACCCAAACCCGGAGGAGGCTAGCCAGGACAGGGCGAGAGCGGTGGCGGCGAAAGCGTCCCTGAGTGCAGCGGGCTCACCGGGTGCTTCCTCCCTATCGGGGGAGGAACATAGGGACTCGGACACCGACGTCAGCTCAAGCACGGTGGGTGAAACCAGCCAGACAATGCCGGAGGTAACTCCCAGAACAGCGGACGACGTGATCTAACCCAAGCCTGACACGCAAGTACCTGCTGGACTTTGGGGTTCGGGGAGAGAGAGGGCACAAGGACTAGAGACTGGATCGAGAGCTAGAGGGGCTCAGGATGAGCACCATGCAAGCTAATCACTGGAAGGGGGGACCCGGGGGGCAGAGGGGATGGTTTTCCTCCCAGAGAGCTGTAGTCTAGGTACCACCCGAAAGTTGGGTTTTAGCCCGTTTGTATGCCAGAGTGCAATTTGGATGGGAGAGAGTTGCTCACTTGTCCTGGGGAGGGGGAGTTGGTGGAGTTCTACTGTTTTAAGTTGGGGGCACTGCTGTCTAGCCTTACGTGGGGTTAAGAGCCGCTGCACGGAGGATCCCACCATGCAATGCAGGGCGCCGGGAGTCGGGCAGGGCCGAGGAGGCCAGATGGAGGTGGAAAGGCTGATCTGTAATGCCCAATCAGAGGGAATATAATCTTCTTTCCTGGAATGTCCGGGGGATGCACTCTATGCACAAACGATACAAAATCTTCTCACATCTGAATAGGCGAGGGGTTCACATAGCAATGCTGCAGGAAACGCACACATTGGCTTCCGAAGGGGCGGCACTACACCGTAGATGGAGAGGCCAGGCATACTATACTACGTTCTCAGCATTCGCCAGCGGTGTCTTGATCTGGATTAGGGCGGGCGTCCCCTTCCAACACACCGGACACAAAGTAGATCCAGAGGGCCAATACGTGGTGGTCACAGGGCGCCTAAACGGGCAAGACGTCACACTGATAAATATTTACAGTCCGAATACAGACCAGGGACATTCTTTGAGCACTTATCTGGCTCTCTGGCGCCATACATGACGGGGTCAATTATTATGGGGGGTGATTTTAATTGTATAGCAGATCGCGCCATGCACCGTTCCCTCCCACCTCTGCGCGATGCCCCAGTACATAGGATAGCCAGGACGTTCAGGGAATGGCAGTCTCATTTGGGGCTGGAGGACACGTGGCGTCACACGCACCCACTAGATAGGGAGTACTCGCACCTTTCCCATGTAAATAATTAACACGTCCGCCTGGACACCTTCCTATGCTCCCTGGACATGCACACACGACTCCACAGCACGGAGTACCTCACTCGAACAGTGTCAGACCACAACTCCCTATTGGTTCGACTACAGTGGTGATTCACACGGCAGCCCATCCCCACCTGGCGCCTCAAGCCTGAGGCACTAGAAAACCAGGTGTTTCACCATGAGATTAAGGAACAAATTACCAGATACTTTGCAAACAATGCACAATCCACAGACTCCAGGGTAACAGAATGGGAGGCCTTCAAGGCAGTGATCAGGGGACGGTGCATGGCGCTGTCCATAGGGGTACGATGTACACTACTGACTGACGTGGAACGGGCTGATCGAGCACTGAGGGAGGCCGAACGCAGACGCCCGAACAATCCAGAACTCTGCCAGGAGTTGCTTGAGGCGAAGGAGGAGGTGGCGGTGCAGGAAGAAAGACTGAGGTGCTTTTACTATCGAGCATACATGGACAGGACTCAGGCCGAGAGAGACAAGGCGGGTAGACTGCTGGCGTGGCTCGCTAATCCCACCCGCAAGGAGAATAAGATTATAGAATTGGCAGATCCGGAGGGGCACTATCTATACCGACAGGACGACATCAACAATAGGTTTCGCAGCTACTATGAGAGACTTTATAAAAGTTCAGGGCCCCGAGGGGAAGGGGTTAGTCGAGGAACGCCTGGCAGACCTCCCGTTACATACACTAACCGACGAGGACATAGAGCTCCTAAGAGCTGAAATCCGAGTAGCTATTAAGGAACTGGCAAGGGGGAAAACACTGGGCATGGATGGGCTCCCCAAGGAGTTTTATGCGGCATACGTGGGAGAACTGTCCCCCAAATTGGCAGAGATGTACACGGAGGCGAGGGAGAAAGGTCACTTACCAGGTACCACTAGGGAGGTGGTGGTCATCCCGCTGTTGAAGCCGGACAAGTTCCCCTTGGTGTGCGCAGCATACAGACGTTTGTCGATGCTAAATCTCGACTGCTGTTTATTATCGAACTCGGGCGACTACGGACCAGGGAGGGGCAGTGTTAGCCATTGACATGGAAAAGGCAATCGACAGCCTTGAATGGGGGTTCTTATATGCTGTGTTGATCAAAATAGGCCTAGGACTGGGGTTCATACGCTGGGTGCGGCTACTATATACTGATCCGGTGGCGAGACGCTGCACGGGACGCACAATATCGGAGCAGTACCAGGTGGAGAGGGGGACGCGCCAGGGGTGTCCCCTCTCCCCACTGCTTTTTGCCCTGGCTGTGGAGGCATTAGTCTGCGTAGCACGAGCAGGAGGGTCTTACAGGGGGCTCCAGTTGGGGGAGCAGAGGCACCAAATAGCATTATATGTGGATGACCTCCTCCTATTCTTGAAAGATGCGGATGAAGAACTGCCAGCAGCAAAGGATATGATGGAACGATTTGGGTCATTGTCAGCGCTGCGAGTGAACTGGCTGAAGTCCAGATTATTCCCTTTGGTGAGGGATATGAGGCCACCTTGGAACTTAGGTGATCTGCGGTGGGAGCCCCGTTGCTTCCGTTATCTGGGAGTACACATCTTCCACACCATGGAGGATGTGAAGGAAGGCAACATAGGGAGGGCAAGTTGGAACGAGCTCAGGCGTGGGAGGGGCTGCTGGCAGACCTAAAGAGAGATCGCAGAGCATCTGAAGCTTCCACCCCAGAGAGACCCCCACAAATGGAGAACCCCCAGGGGCCAGGTTAGGACAGAATAGCACTACAGCTCCCGAGAGGGGGAAACACTTAACAGAACTACACAAGAGAGGACAGAGATACGACAGAGGGGCTCCGGCGAAGCACCATCACCACCATCTCAAGCGCAGGAGAGGCTCCTATCTGAGCTCAATAGATGTAGTAGGGAGACAGCAGGGCGGGGCGGGAGGGGGAGGAGGGAGGGGTTTTGTTATTTGTTGAGGAGGGGAGGGAGGGAGGGGGGAATCTTCCCGGTTGTATGCGGAAGCGGTCTTCGACTCAATATGTGTCTGACAAACTCAGGACTTGGGGTTACCAGACCAAGTAAGGACTGCAATGTGATGCATTAAACTGATACTGTTTCTTATCTACTGGCGCCGCGGAAAGCGGACCTGCTGTGTAACATGTAAAAGGCAATAAAATGTGTTTAAAAAAAAAAGTGAAAGAGTAAGATTTTGATACCTCTAACAGTTGAAGGGGTTTATTGTAGTGCAGCCAAATTGAGTGGTGTTCATGTCTGATACATGAGCAAGATGGCTAAAGGCAGGAGTTGTAAGAGAAGGAGAAGTTCAATCATAATGAGGATGAGGATCTAAATCACAATGAGGACGGTGTTCAAAATAACACTGGGGAAAATGTCTTGGTTAATCATAGTAGAGTGGGTCGTATATTTAGGCAACCTATTTATTTAGAGGACTATGTCTGATACTTTGTATGTTTTGATGTTAATCTTTTATTCAGCAATTGTATGTATTTTAGTAGAGGTTCTTTTAAGGTAACATTTTGTTATATAAGGGAAGGCGGTGTGTGGTGTTCTACTGTGTCTATTTTCTATCTTGTTTATTTAAAGTCAGCCTTGGATAGGTTATGTCATAGCCATAGACTGTTTTGCTATGAAAAGATTCCTGGAATGTGAGCAATTGGAAGAAGATAGCCCGACAGCCTAGAGGAGGAGTTGTGTGGTGGCTGTCCAGGAAAGAATAAAGAGCTTGCTCAACTTTGTGTCCTGTATTCCTTTGAATCAACATACCAATGGACACAATGCACATCTGAAAAAATGGCAAATACAGGCTTCACTTCTCTGTATCTCTTCTGAGTGTAGTAAACCACTAAAAGGAAAGAAAACAAGCATTTGCAATGCATCGGTCTCACGTTTGGGACCTTATATGTATTTAGCTACGCAGCACATTAGCCTGGGCGCTAAAACATCTACTGTTCTTTAATATGGAGTGAAAGTAAGCACCAAACAGCGTGACACGCCAGGAATGGGAACACATGAAGAGAAATATTGCTTTTCAGCGGGAAATGGTGTAGTCCAATGCTCTGTTTTAAATATAGAAACAGGGCCTTCGGTGGTCATATCACTGAAAATAAAAGATTTGAAAAAAATATTATTATTTACGGGTGCTCGTGGAAGACAATTTCTATGGACCAATCTCTGTATGGGCAGAAGGACATGGAGGAGGTAGCTAGTATGGGTGGCAGGCAGAGTGTGCAAAGCTGGACACGGGAGGCCATCAGTGAGAGAATGACAGAGCATGGCCTGCTACTGGAAGAAATTGTGGAAACTGTGTACTGGTGCACTCTTATAGGAGGCACGGTGTTCCCCACTGCAGCAGGTATAGAGGGGCAGGGGCTCCGCTGCAGGAAGCAGATAAAGTAGTGTGTCCTAGTGAGTTGGCGGCGCTTCGGGGCAGTGTTGTACAGAGGGATAGTGTGCCCTGCTGAAGTGGGCATATCCTGGCAGTCTTCCCCGCTGCAGAGGAATGCAGGTTACCTTACAGCAGGAGGCACAGATTGGCAGTGTGCCTCTCTGCAGGAAGCACAGATGGACGGTATTCCCTGCTGCAGGAGGCACAGGTGCACAGCGTGCTCTGCTGCCTGTGGCACAGATGGACAGTGTGTCCTGCAGCAGGAGTTACAGATGGACAGTGTGTCCTGCTTTAAGAGGCACAGATGGGCAGTGTGGCGTGATGCAGGAGGCATAGATGGGTGGTGTGTCCTACAACAGAAGGCACAGATGGGCAGTGTTACCTGCAACAGAAGGCACAGATGGAGAGTGTTGCCTTCTGCAGGAGACACAGATGCACTGTGTGCCGTGCTGCAGGAGGCACATATGGACGGGTATGTTTGCTGCAGGAGTCACTTATGGGCAATGTGTCCTGCAACTGAAGGCATGGATGGACAGTGTGCCCAGCTGCCTGAGGCACTGATGGGCAGCGTGTCCTGCTGCAGGAGGCACACAGAGACAGTGCACTGCCCAGGATACAGTGCATCCTGCTGCTTGGAGGTATTGGTGGCACTATGGTGAGCTGCCAGTAGTGTTATAGTGTGTGGCAGGTTCTGGCCTTGGGCTCTGCTTTAGGGATATTGCACTACAGTGTTTGAAGGCTTTCAGCTGCTCCCCTGCGCGCTGTGGGTGCAACCCCTAGGCAGCCCTTCCACAACAAAATTACCTTCCGAAGCTGCCGGAAGGTTTTTTATTAATAGCAAGATCATGACAAGTCCAGGAGGCAAGACAAGAGAAATCGATTAAGTGCTTCTGTGAAAGCAGTGCTTTCCATCTTTATGCCACAGTATGGTGCACACTTTCATATGGCACCATGTGGCTGAAGCACTGAAACGCAAGTAGTTTGAAGCACTTATTTTCAGATAGCTGTGCAGATATGATCAGTTAAAATTCCATCACTAAAAAAAGCAAGTCAGCCAATGGTTGAAGAGAGCTGCCCCACTACCCCGTGTTGTTTCCTGTGATAGGAGGACGCAAACTTGAGCAAACCAATGGATGAAAAGCACTGACCAAAAACCAATGCATGTATGGGTGGATGGATGGAATATGTGCATTTTTTACTAAAAAAACATGAGGCTTGAAAGACAACTAAAACTGTGCTTTTGACACAAACATGAGATAATCCACGTAAAGATCACCTGTCCTCGTACTGTATGGGGATGATTAAGAAATCTGAAATGATGGCATCATAACACCTCTTTCTTCAAAGCAGTTTTCGGGAAATGCAGATGACTCAAACATTCAAGGCTAATCTTCCCTAACTTATTAGTCAGTGTACTGAGGTATATAATTATTGTGGGGAAGGCACAAGAAACATCGTAGAAACCAGTTCTGAAAGCAAAGGCCGATATGCCACTTTCTCATAATCTGTTGGAAAACTGAACAGTGTCTGTTTATTTGTCCTTCTTGTTATTAACAGACACCTAAAGAATAGCCTGGAAGAAACAAGTCATTCAATCCAGTGATGTTGGTGAACCAATTCACAATTTTTTCTGTCCAGGAGTACTAGCAGAGACAGAGGCGTCACGACAATGTAACATGGCCCAAATATGAAGATGGTAGCTCACCAGAATCCAGCTCTTTATTGGTGATCTCTGGTACTTAAGAATGTTGTGTACACGAACTCAAGGAACTTGGCCTTTAAATCACAATTGCCCCCTAGTGTCTATAAACGTAAAACAAAGCAGTAGCTACAAAGGACTGGCAGCGAGAAAAAGCAAGCTACACAGACTAAACTTGGTTTAGGGTCACAGTCTAGATATCCCTGACACACATTATGAGCATCGTCTGCAGAACCATGAATACCCAAAAGGAGAAATTAATTATGCCACGGAACAAGCAGATCATGAAATCTCCTCAGAAGCCAATATGATCCTACGCTCAAGCAGGCCTTTCTTGGAGGGGGAGCAATGAGCAATTAAAGGGCAGGTGTTTAGGCACGAGGGCGTTAGACTTGAAGGGCATATGTCTGCCTACTAGGTGTTAAAATGTAAACCGGTTTATAATCTCTGAGGATCGAAAGGAAATCCAGAGTCTGAAATGTGAATACGACAGATGCAAAAGAAATACATTTATAGGTACAAGACTTGAGGATACAGACGGTCAGAATAAAACATTTTCCAAATTAGACTGTAGCATCCTGCCCCTGCCAGTTGAACATATTGGCATCGGCAGGCAAAGTACGTTTACAAATATATAAAAGAAAAAATGTTTTATAACGTACTGCATATTATATCCCTACTCGCAAACAAATAATGTAGACATATATATTTCAATTGATTGGATAGTTAATCGCCCCTGAAGCTATATCTTGTCATTGGATGAGAATTTGAAATAAAAGATTAAGCATTTCAACCATATTTTTTATCTGGAGGTAGATTATATGGAAATAATCAGGTACAATGGACTGCAGCATACACGGAGTGAGATTTATATCCGTGCTTACGTCAGTCTCATGTAGCAAACATAGCTGCCAAGGTTTCAGGTTGCTATATGTGAAATTTTCATAATTACAGTGTAATTATGGTGACATTTTAACCACTATGAGTGACACTTTCTCTAGAGCAAAATCAAGCAATAAAGACGAGGGAAAGTCAAAACAAAATTTGCTGTCTAACAGCCACTGGAGCAGAGAGCACCGGGCATTCAAAGGGAGGAGGGGGATGAGGGGATTCTGAGAGGCACACACACACACATAGCGCGGCAGCTTAGTGAGCCAGGGTGCTACATTATTTCAAGTACTTTGCAGCAAGCCATATAACGTAAAGTTAATTTTAGTCACATTAACATGCTCTAGAGGCGCACTGTGACGGAAACTGTTGACGAAACATTAAACTTAAATTGCGAGCCGAGGTCAGCAATTTGGTGTAAGGCAGGGCCGCCCGGCTCCTCACAGGGAGTCCTCCAGGCAGCAACGAACGCCCCTCCTCTGCAAATGTGCAGCCCAGGCTGCATTCAAGGCTCAGCAGCACTGTAGTGTGTGCCTGTGCTCACGCAACGGTTGCGGGAATTAAATTACCACGCGGCAGTGAGAGCAGTGCCACCCCCCACAAGTAAACTACTGAATCGAGCACATGCTGTCTTGAAAGTAGGGAGCCCACCCGGATCGTGACTGTCACGGGGCCTCAAAGTGGAAGGGGCCGGAGGCGTTTGAAGTTGTGTCTAGCTGCTGCTCTCTCCTCAAAACCGTCCCGCACCGCCTGCGTCACTGCCATTAATGCTTCCCACAGACCTAGAGGAAGCAAAGCAGCCCCGCCGCAATTCTCATGGGCGGAGCGCATAGAAGCAAGCATTATTGCCGATACCGCAAGTCTCATTCTCATGGCGAGTGAGGGCTTAATGTTACACCTGGCACGAACGGGTGAATAAACAAGCATTTACACGGCACCAACGGGGGAGGAGGAGGGGGGGGTCATTGGGAGAAAAAGAAGTCTGTACAGTAAAGGGGCCAATAGCCATGGAGGGACACAAATGAAGACGTGTCCATCATAAGGAGGGAATAACAAGCCTACAACCAATCGGAAGGCAGAATTTAAGACACAAGCCAATGAAAATGATGGGCTGATAATGGGCAAAGCTTCCACAAAGCTTCCACACTATAGTGTATACTGCATGTCTCAACGAGACAGCGCAAGCGCTGCCTAGGCGAGACCAAAAAATACAATAGCAAGGCCAGTGCTGTCCGCGTCTCAATACGTTTTTTTGCTTTTGCTTTCCACCTTGCTGCACCACAGCGCCCTGCTTCACAACATGGCTTAAAAAATATTGACAAAGCCAATAGCTCTTGCATATGCGTTGCCAGTGACTGAGAAGCTCCCCCCACTCAGCCTGTGCTGCAATGTATTTGATTTGTCGAGATAAGCCTTCTCATACTTGATGTGATATGTTGTACTGTACTTGGAACAACATCCGAGTACAGTACTCTGGCGATCCTCTTCTAGATGTTGTTCCGAGTACAGTTAAGTAAAATCTGCTTAGTAGTACCACGTGCAGTAACGTTGTGTATAAGATTCATGTGCAATAACATGCTAAAATCTGTGTATAAGACCCATGTGCAATGACATGCAAAAACCTGTTCACAAGACGCAAGTGAAATTAATGACATGCTGAAAGTCTCTTTACAAGGTATACGTGAAAGGTCTTGCTTGCATATATGGATTGCCTGGGTAATCATAAAGACAACATATTACATCAAGTATGAGAAGGCTTATCTCGACAAATCAAATACATTGCAGCACAGGCTGAGTGGGGGGAGCTTCTCAAGCACTGGCAAAGCATATGCAAGAGCTATTGGCTTTGTCAAGGCTTTTTTAAGCCATGTTGTGAAGCAGGGTGCTGTGGTGCAGCAAGGTGGAAAGCATAAACAAAAAAGTATTGAGACGCGGACATCACTGGCCGTGCTATTGCATTTTTGTCTTTACTTTTAGCCATGCTGCACACAGGCCACAGTGTTTTACATCATGGCTAAACAAAACATTGACAAAGCCAATAAGCTCTTGCGTTTGTGGTGAGACAGATTGGATTGCCAATAAAAAAAAAATTCTGCTGGGACAGGAAGGTGGGAAGGGGCATGCAACAGAGGGAAGGTGGGAGCAGCCAAAAAAACAGAAGGGGAGGGTGGGAGACGCCAAGCCACAATGGTGGAGCCTGGGAGGGGCCAAGAAACAATGATACAGGGGGAAAGTAACAACGAGCAAGCATCAAGGGGGTGTGGATGAGGGCTTGCAACAAGGGGGAGGGCACAATTGGCAAGCATTAACATGGAGAGGGACAGGAGGGTGGGATTGGCAAGCAATAACCAGAGAGTGACAGGAGGGTGGGAGGGAGGGGGAAAGCAGCAACACCGAGGAGTAGGGGGTAGAAGGACAGGAGGATACCAGTCGACCTGTAGTCTTATGGAGTGTTACAAGTAAAAGAAAAAAGCAGCCTGAGCTGGCCGCGTGAGCAGCAGAATGACACTCACTGGGGAATGAAGCAGTACTTGGGCCATGCTCCAGGGGAGGGATAAACACACGAAGAGGAATTGAAGCCAAACACTGACCAATAAGAAGTAAAGAAATGAGAGGGACAATGAAGCCAACCAATGGGAAGCAATGGGCGGGTTTTAAGCCCCCTGTAAGCTAACAAAATGTCTTGCAAGCAACAGCTGTCTCAGGCGATAGCAAACAAGTACTAAATCCTTCCGCATGCTTCCAATGCGATGATCCCTTCACGATTTAGACCTCTGACTGGTCTTGTAACTAACTATCATATAAAAGATTTTCACAAGTACCAGAGCCCTGGGACTGGTCTGAATAACAACCAGTCTTCACACTTCAGACATTTTTAGCTGTAACAAGATGCCTTGAAATGTCAGGTCCTAGAAGTGCTACACAAAGCATACTTTTACGTCATGGTCATAGGTATAATAGCTTTACTATTGCTTCTTCCCATGTGCGTGAACGGAGCGGGCAGGCCTGTCTTATATTCATCATCAACGCCTGTCAAGCACGGTCTCAGTTTTCATCCATTACCAGCGCATAATGTCCCCTGGGCCACCTATGATCCCTTTTAGCGCAGCCTACAACTCCATGCAAGGATTAAGGTTCATCTTTAACCACCAAACTCCTTCACCAGCAGAAGGCAATAAAGCTTGCGAGGACTTCCCTTCTGTCTGTGGCAGGGGGTGAGTGATGGACAGACTGACTTTTCTGGCTTGAGTACGGACGTTGAAGTGAGACTTTCGCAAGTGCCAGTGAAAGAGCAGGGCTGGTATAGTCAGCAGGAGCAGGGCAAGTGCTTCCCCTGGATCAGAATGCACCAGACTGTGTTTGGCGAGTGTGTGCAATCATAAGGTTGGAGGACCGAGTGCACACAGGTGGCTGGGTGTGTGAAGTTCTTATTGTTTCACCTTGAGCTGCTCTGCTGAACAGCATGTGTGCTGGAGTAGGCACACTAGAATAGTTGTCGTGTCTCTAATCCCTGCAGAAGATGGGTGAAGAGTGAAGGAGGGACTATAGAATTTCCTACAAGTAGATGATGTTCTATGCAGGAATCTGTCTGCATAGAAAAGCATTTAAAGCAGGTAGCACTGATAACGTTTAAAACCACTAGCCACCACAGACTGCCCGGGAGATTTTTTGTGTTTGTAAGGACCTGCATGCTATTTGTTTTGCAATTCGTTTATGCTTTGTATCCTGATCTGTGCAGTTTCTTTTTTTCTTTTAAGCAGATTTCTGGCATCTGTTTGAAAGCCAGTGTTCTTCTGCAATGTTTGCTGTATGCTTTTCTGCTCACGGAATACATTGCATCTGGATGATACAGTAGGCATTTGTGTTAATGTTCACCCATGGTATTTTTGTGGTTGTGCCGACGTGTATTTTTACGTTGTTAAAAGGTTTTAAGAATACAATCATGTCTCCCTCAATTCTGGCGAACGCTATCTGGCTAATGATATCCCGGTGGGTGATCCGCACAATCAGTCTGTACTTAGGGGTGTTGTATTTGTTCTGGTCTTGGATGACCAGGCATTTCCGTGCATAGTAATCAGCCTTTCCCTCCCTGCGACGGCGGAACTTGACCTGGTACCTCTTGAAGTAAGCCTTGCTCTTGACAACTTTTACAAACCCCATTTTGTGCGCTTGGGCCGCTCTGCCCGGGACTCCTCAGGTAGCGACTTTAGCTGCGGGCCGTGGATGATTGGAAGCGCTCCGCTGTCTACTCCCATGAGCTCCCCAGATATGGCGTGAAAGTCGGGCAGACCAACTATGCAGCAGCTTATTGCACTGGCCTGCTCTTGGCCCGCAGGCTGTGAATACGTTTGGACTGGACAAGGTGTACGAGGGACAGGTGGAGGTCACAGGGGATGAGTACAATGTTGAGCATGTTGATGGCCAACCTGGTGCCTTTACCTGCTTTCTGGATGCTGGGCTGACCAGAACCTCGACAGGCAACAGGGTCTTCAGTGTTCTGAAAGGGGCAGTGGACGGAGGGTTTTCCATTGCACACAGCATGAAGAGGTTCTCTGGCTACGACTCGGAGAGCAAGGAGTTTCACGCGCCACATTTACGGGCAGAATGTGAGCGACTACATGAAGAAGCTGGCAGACGATGACGAGGAACTCTTCCAAAAGCAGTTCTCATAATACATCAAGCATGGTGTCGCTGCTGACATGATGGAGGCAATGTACCAGACAGCCCACTCTGGTATCCGCTCTAACCCAGTGATGGAGAAGAAGCCCCCGAAGGAGGGGAAGGTGAAACGCTGGAATCGGGCAAAGTTGTCTCGCAGCCAGCGTCAAGATCGAGTGGCGCAGAAAAAGGCTAGCTTCCTGCGAGCCCAGCAGGCAGAGGCTGGAAACGGAAGAGAGGACTAAACGCGCAGAACTACCCACAACTCTACACTTTGTTAATCGAAAAATAAAGATGCGGCAAAAAATGGAAAGAAAAAGAAAGGTTTTAAGAATATATATGCACCATGTTAACTTGTGTTGGCACAATTTTCTATAATAAAGTAGGAGTATTTACAATTTCTATTTTAAGATGTCTTGGGACACCTAGCCAAATCTCGTTGGTGTGTGGCTGGAAACGTTATTTGAGGCATGCATACTATTACAATTGGGTTATATAATGCAGATTGTAAAAATCTTGCAACGATTTATCTGATGTTTCACAAGCATGTCTAACAGTCATCTAGTGGTGTAATTGACATTTTTTCTGATTTAGCTATTCCTATTTGTGAATGTGTAGTGAATATGTGTAGTGAATACATACAAACACAAGACACAGCAATGAGGTGATTATGACGATCAACATGCCAACCTGTCGACTGCCCACATACAGAAGAATTCGCTTCATTATGCCAGCCTATAAGGGCGGTCACTCGTGTCTAGTTACTGCACAGAGAGCTTAGTCAGAAAGGGAAGACTAAGGGAGTGGAGGAGGTTCTCACCTGGGTGATGGGTCCCAAGCCCCTGGAGAAGCTCTGGCGGATGCACACACACATTGTTCTTGGAGTATATGATCTCGCCATCAAGGATAGTAGGTGGACTGCCACTAGTGTTCAGGGCCAGGAGGCCGGACGCTTTGGAAGAGGCACGTCGCAGGAGCCGACCCAGAGACATCTCCAGGTGAAACTTTCCATTATCTGAAGACTTCACTGGAGCTAAAGGAGCAGGCGATCTAGCACAGAAAGAGCAGATGCAGGAGTAGAACGTTAGATTCCTCAGCAAGAGAACGCACACTTGCAAAAGACTTTGAAAAAAATGTGCAATGCAAACTCGGATTGAAGAATTATTTAAATTGCAGCAACATCTGTTGTACGTAGATATTGAAGGATAAAACAGTCCCAGAAGCCATTAAATAAAGTTCATTATGCTAATTACTGTAATCTTAGGGTCACTGTTTAAGTAGATTACTATAAACCCGATTTAAAGAAGCTTCGTAGACATATGATTATTAGAGGTCTCAGTTCATTAGGCACACCTCTCTCATGCGCTCAAGTGAATAATGTTGTGCATGACCTCTTCTTTGCTGCTGTCACATTACCAACACAGCACGAGACTTCCATTTGCTGGAGTGCTGACTCCACTCCTGACTCTAAAGGGTTATATATTTCTTATGGGGAAACATCCTACGATTTAACTGTACTCTTACAAGAACCTCCTCTAGGCTGCTTCTATTTCAGGCATCAAAGCGTATACACTGAATGAGTTATTATTGGCCTGAAGTACACATTTACAATGTACTACTAAAACAGATCCAGCTATTAAAGAGATATCTTTGAGTAAAGCATTAAAGTAGAAATAAATTGCTTGTCTTATACCATCCTGGTACAAATAGTAGTAGTCTTATGAGGGAAACCGGGAATTGTCAATTAAACCCACAGAGCGAACAATGCACACGTTCACATGTCATGGACCCGAGTTGCCTGATGCCACGGTCCCCCTTAAGTAAAAATGTGCCATTGTGGTTACTGTGTAAACTTCTGACCTTCTCAACATTAACTACCTGATTACACAATGAGAAACCCCATAGCCTGCCCAGCAGGAAGGATCCACTATCAATGCCCAAAATCCAGATCTAATGAATCCTCCTGCAGCCTAGCCCCGATGAGTTGCTGAGGCCCACACCTTCCTAGCCTGATACGTTCCCTGCTATTGCAGAGTGAAGGCCACAGCCAGAGCACTAGTAATGCTCACCTGCTGCGCCCCATGCTTTACCAGTCCTGGATCCCTCTCGCAGTTCTACCAATGCTAACCAAATCGGATTGGCAGAAGACTCTTATTGCTCTTTCTTTAGCTGGACCCCCACACACAGGTCCAATAGTGTACCTTGGTGCTGACATGTAGCAGCACTTGCTTCTGAACACTGGGTTCCCAGCTCTACAGATGAACATCAAGCCTGAACTGTTGCGCCTCCCTGTACAGCAGAGGTACACTAGCTGGGCTGGTGCACCACCACGCTAGCTTGTTGGGTTCCCAAACTAGTGTAGTGCTGAAGGACAGGGCCATGTGGCTGAGCTGGAGCAGCCTTGCTATTTTACTTCTAAGGCCCACACCTCCAGGTTTACTGAAGCTCCTCAATTTTGACCTGCAGCTATTTTAGTATTTTAACCCAGGACTTGCTCTACATTAAAAATAGGCAGGCGCCAACTGTTGGGGCGCACCAGACTGCATGTTTACGTGGATATCTGTGGTTTGGTAGCTTGAGGTCTTTGTCAGTTGGTTTGCTGCCACGAAAACAGCAACCCTGAAAGCACCAGAGACAACAATGCCCTGGTCAACCCGACCTGCAAGACATGTCCGGTCTATCTTTGCACACATGCTGGGCCGGAGAAATCGGCCTCTTCTACAGTGTACAATTTAAAATATATGACGCTGTCCCAGGCCCATACACACACATTAGAATAACTGGCAATGCAAGGCCTGGAGTACCATGCAGATTCCATTAAGGAGCATGGTGACAGGTCAATGTCTTGTAAATGTGTGCACAGGGCTTGGAAGACCTTGCCAATGTTCCTGCCTAAAAGTGCCCCCGTAGACGAATGAAGGTGGCACCACTGAGCAGCAGCAGGCCCCATGACAGGATTTGGTGGTAGGTGCTCAAAATAAAATATGCTACCAATTCAACGGTAACCATATAATACAATAAGTAATTCCATAACAAAGAACATGAACCATGCTTTATGTTTCTATGACAATCTTCGTACTATGACACTTGTAGTAAGGCTGGTAGAACGCATGTGGCATATTCAGTACTATTTCAAGCTTAAAACCAATTAAAAGGGAAAACTAGAAGAAATTCATTATTAAAGTTGGAAAACAACACTACTCAAATCGCATTATAATGCAATTAATGAACAGAAAGATTTTCAAAATTATAAATGAACTGTCCAACAATCATACTCTCTACTCGACTAATATCCCCCAATCTTTCTGTGCCTAAACAAATTTAAGCTGGATTACTTTTTTTAATCAAAAGATTAAGCTGATGCGCTCTGCTTTTCCATCTCTCAAACAGTCAGCATCTAACATTGCATCTACCAAAAAAGGTTACCATACAGTTCAGAATTAAATAATATTCATTTATCTCCTTGATCCAATCACTTTACATGTGCAATCATCCACGAGTTGCCTCAATACATCAAAACATGTCCGTCAAGCTCCCTCTCAAATGCAGTACCCATTAACATTCTCCAATAGGATGTTCCAGAAATCACCAAACAATCTACAAGAATATTAATCTGGCACTGCAATCTGGAATTGTACCTAAAGATTTAAGAAAGCAAGCAACTGTCAATCTGCCAATTTTAATAACCTAATTTGGATCTGCAAGATCCAATAAACTATTATCCTATCAGGTACTATAGTATTATCCTATCGGGTCCTATAATACTTCCTGTCGCATAACTCTTCAAACAAATATTGGCTAATCAGCTCTGGAACTATTTTGATATCAGCTAACTTCAGGAAGACTCACAAGTCGGTTTTTGTTCTCCCCGGAGTACAGAATCAGCATTAATAGCTGTTCTGGATGATCTGTTTATTTGTTGGCTGCCATCAAAAATTCTATCAGTCCCCTAATGTTGTTGGAACTATCTGCTATCTTCGGATTGCCTGTCTAAACACAAGATAATGGGCACTGCCTTAACATGGCTTAAATCTTTGCTAGATAATCGCTTGTAAAAGGTGATGTTAAACAATAGTCTGCTTCCCCTTGCCACTACAAACTGAAGTACCCAAGAGTGGACACTCATCCTATTTATTCACTATTTATGTTAGATCTCTCCTTCGTATTGCCAGAAATTGTGGGTGCCCGACATTCTTACACTGATGACACCCAATTTATTTTTAGTCTAATTGGATCAAAGCTTCAGCATTGCTGGACTGTTTGAACAATGTTAAACACTGGATGATTTACAATGGCTCAAAATATACATGAACCAAACGGCGATTTCTGTAATGGGCAAGGACCATACATGATGGCTGTCCCTTGGTTAACTGTCTTAGGCTCTAATCTGTAGCAAAAACCCTGAGCAAACAATATTGCTGTTAAGCTCGATCCTAAACATCCAAATCTCTTCGGTTGTACAAACATGCTATACGCTTTTGCACAAGCTCAGACCGGTTCTCCCTCCATTATCACTTGATGCCAGAAAAACTATAGTGACTGATCACCAGCTAGATTGTTGTACCTCGCTCTACAGTGCCATTTCCAAACGATAACCAACATGACTTTAGACTATTTAAAATTCGACTGCGAGAGCCACTGTTCACACACTAACGATACACCTCAGCCAACCCTATCGCTTATAAACTCATTTGGATGCACAATCGCGTCTTTTTCAACCCCTCCCACCCACCCATCTACAGAAGATACACCGAATGACGCATTATAGCTCCATAAGCCTTAACTTGGAAACAGGTCTGTGACGTTCCACTTCGCCTTTACCCCATGGCAGACCAATCACTCGTCTGCTAGCTGGATGACTTACGCAGCTCCACTATATCTCGGGGCATCGTTGAGATCTACCTTGTATACATGTGCTGGTGCGCTGACCTTTTTTCTGCATAGACTGTTGTTACAGTTGTAGTCAGCTCATTACTGTACCGACTTGTATATGTTAACAAAAATCCAATAAAGCTAACACAAATGCGGTCTTGTTCATAAATGCCTATTTGATTCTGCGCCCGGTTTTCCTCTATATAAAACAATTTTTAAAAAAGCAAAAAGATTGCTTACCTACATGGGTAGCAAACTAAGCCAAGTGAGGGTGTGTGGCTGGAAGAATGTCTTTGTTTTGTGATTCTTTGAGGGAAGTGTTTCCATGCTGTGCGTTATGACCATCAAGGTGCTGGTATCGTGTTTTGGTACGCAACACGTAGCAGTGAGTTGGATAATGAGGTGTGAGAGACAGATGTGCAGTTTATGGATTTCAGTAATCGGTCAGCATATTTCTTATGCTCGTGGTCTATTTAGCTGGTTACTGCATTGGGTTGTCTAACCTGAAATTTTGTTTATAGTTTTGGTGCAGAGTACGCATGGTTGAAGAAAGAGAGAGAAAGTGAAGAAATCTGCTGGGTTGGATATTGTTACCATCATCCCATATCAGAGTGTCTTTGTGAGATGTAAAGTAGTGGTCATAGTGTATAGTTATGAGGAGCCTGCAGAGGTGGACTAGATTAAAGTCCTCCAATTGATCAGGAGTGTGTGACCGATCTCTTCAGTTATTCTGTGGCTGTTCATTTGGTGATGACTGGTTTATTGGCTCTATAAAGTACTGGTGATGGACAAGCCCTGTAGCAGATGTCGTATGTGAGAGTAAGAGGTTTAAGTTACAGTTGTCTTCCAACCGCTGAGTATTATGGTATTAGTATTAGTGTAGGCCAGAAACGTTACATATGAATTGAAATAACTAAATAATACACTGGAGAATCATGAGTCAGTCCTTTCTTTAGCTGCAGTTAGAAAGTACTTAGCTGGTTGTGTTTTCTGTGAGTTGAAAGCTGGATATTGAGTTGAAGGTGCAATTGCCTAATCAGTTTCTATCCCCAATATGTGAGAAGATGTAGTGATCTTGGAACTAGTTTTGTTTTCAACTGCCTTCTAAATTGTAAGTGCTCCTGAATGCATCGAATGCTGGCAGGTAGTGACCTCCAGAAGTTGGCAACTTATACTGAGAAAGCAGCGTTCCCCTATGGATTTTCTTATAATACAGTGCTATAATAAGTGGTTCAAACCTGGAGCGCAGTGTCCCGTTTTGTTTGTACTGCTTGTATTTAACTTATATGCTTGGTGGAACTTCTCCTTGGGAGGCTCTGTGGACAGTGTGGAATACCTTCACACAGCCCGTCTAGCTATAGGTAGCCAGTGGAATAATTGAAAGACTGAAGTCATGTGTTCTGTTGGGTGGAGCAGTGAAGGAGTATTTTGGATGAGTTGTATTTTGCAAATGACTAATACCAGTTCCCCAAGGTATAGGATGTTGGCATAGTCAAGCTCAGAGATCACAAGTGTGAGGATGGCTTGCAGTGTCTGTTGCTATCCAAGGTATGTGAAGATCGGACGCAGAGTTTTCATTGAGTAGAAGGCACTTTTTGTGACATCGTTAACATGATATCAAGGATGAATCCATGGTTACTCCTAGGTTTTGGACTCTCTTGAAGTTGCTGTAGGGGTTCTCGATTCCCTTCGACCATATGGTGGAGGGCTGGTATTTTTGTCATTGTCCTTAGGTCGTGATCTCAGTCTTTGAGTTTCAGATAGTTAGTCATCATCCGTGTGTTAATGGCAGAAAGGGAGTAACTACGTTTTGCGCTGTAGAGGTCTTTCGGACCATCTATTTTTAAACAGATTTAGGTGTTACATGCATAGTTGTAACAGTGAGGTTGAATAATTTAATCAGGCTTTGTAAGGAGGCTATGTAGATGTTCAATAATAGACGCAATACAATGGAACCCAGAGGGAAGCTGGGTCTAAGGAACTGATGTGAAAGGTGTTGGGTAACCTACACTTTGTCTGAGATAGGAAACAATCCATTTTAGAGCATTTTCACATACTCGGAGATGGAGCCTTTGTAGGAGCGTGTGATGGTGAACAGTGTCAAATGTACCCGATAAATCCATAAGACAAAGGCTGGCCACTCCGTTCCTACTCACTGTGAGTTTTAGATAATCCCAAATGAATAAGATGGCTGATTCTGTGCCTTTGCCTTGTCGGAAGCCAGATTAGTGGTATGCCATTAAGTTCTGTAAAATTAGAAAGTTGAGTAAACACTGCTTTTTCAAATATTTTTCTTAGAATGGTCCATTTGACATGGGCTTGTAGTTAACCGAGTCGAATGAAACAAGGTTTTTATTCTTGAGAAGTGGTCTAATTTAGGAGGTCTTCAGCTCGGTTGGGAATGAACCTAGCTCTAGGGACTTGTAGACTAGGCATCTACTAGTACCTCGGCAAAGGTTATGTAAAGGATATCTTTAAATATTTTCAGATGTGCTGAGTCTGAAGGTGATCCTAATGGTCTGCTTACAATGACAATGTTGAGGTAATCTTTTTCTGAAAGGGTATTGAAAGTAAGTATTGATTGAAGATTACTTTTGTTTCTTTCTGTGGTGGTTAGGTCATGTGTTTGTGTGGCATTGTCTAAGTTCTCTTTAATGTAATTTTATATTGTTTTAATTGTTGAGATCAATACCATGGAGATTTTGTCACAGAAGACTTGCGATTGTGCTCTTTCTGTTTTTTGGCACTCCGAATTGCAGAATTCTGCTAGAATATTGTGGAATTCTTAGGAACGCTAGTTGGCTTCAGTTATGCTATTGACTTGTGGCTTTTTGTGATTCTGATGGCTCTTCTGTTGGCTCTGTGATAGTGACGTAGTGTGCTTTGTCGGTTTCATCACTGGATTTTCTCCACTTGCTTTGTAGTTTGTTGAGTTGTGTTTTCATTCTTTTAATGTTTTCATTAACCCATGTGGTGTTCTGATTGTGGTCAACCCTGGCAGTAGTTTCTATTTGTATATGTTTGCCCAGTGCAGTAGCGATCCAGTTGTAGAAGGTGTATATCTTTCGGTTGGATATTTATTAGGGTATTTGCAAGATGGGAATTGAGTTTTTGGATGTCTAGTTTTTTACATTACCTACACAAGCATTTCTTGCTGTTAGTTTTTGGGGTCTTTGAAGTGTTGTTGATAAGTAGGTTGATCTCGAAAGTGACAGTGTTATGGTCGCTCCAGCTTATGGGGAGGAGTTGTCTGTAACAGTGGTTGTCCCATGGGCGCAAAAATAACAACTAGAGTGAGCCCAGCAGAGTGGGTTGGGCTAGAACAATTTTATGTAGGTTGAAGACCTCAAGGTTGGTTGTGAAAGCTGTGGTTGTGGTCAGATTCTTGTCAAACCATATGTTTGGTTCTACTAGAATAAATAGGTTTGGTTGGCCCAGAAGAGTGTTGTTCACGGTCTCTAGTAAAATATCTTTAAAGTTTACACTGCTGTCTGCTGGTCTTTATATTAAGAGAAAGGAATAAGCTATAGATGGAACGGACATCTTCTCATCAAGGATTCACAGCCACCCATGGTGTGGATTTCAATATTTTATATTTTTAGTGATGTTTTATTGATGGAAGCCAGGCCCGCTACAATATTAAGTATTTTTTTATTGTTTAGTTAATAAAAACCTTAACAATTTTCACATAAAAAGCATAGTTCAGCACAATCCGTGATTAAAAGATCGTAGAGCATATCATAAAACAGGAGTTTCTGGTTAATATCAACCAATAAAAAGACAAAAGCTTTGATTTTGTGATAGGGCAAAACATTTTCCTCTCAAACTATTTAGGTATAAAAATTTGCAACTAATTAACGATTCGATCAGTGTACAAAAAAATTACTTGGGACCTGGAATATTAGACTGGAGTCCTGGGTGCATTACTAGCGTAAGTTATCAAATAAGATTGAGTCTTACTTAGCAAATTGCTTGACAAATGCAACTTCTAAGGGTTGGTTCAATGTGCAGATTTTAACAAGGTAAGTACGAACTCCATTACCGACAAGCGTTTTTGTGTGGTTTTTTAAAAGTTTTCATATTGCGATCACGTAAAGTGCCTGGTGCATTATAAATGAAGATGGTTGACTAAGTCTCTTGGTTTGTTGAAAAGCCATAACAATAAGTTATAAAGTTTTAAAATTATGTGCTTACCATAAAAAGAATAAAGAAGGGGAGAGTTTGTGTGGGGGCCTGTTTCAATAAGTAACAAATCCAGGTATGAAGCTCTGTAAAAATAAGACACAAAGCTTTACTCAACAGCCGAAAAGGAGTTTTACTATTAGGCGTTGTGCTCCGGCTTATGGAGTCGGGTCCTGATCATTCCAATATCCCAAGCAGCTGTGTTGCAGCCCCGAAGTGGGGAGGGTGTGGCTTAGAAGTCCCCATAAACCTGGGGGTGTGGGGGGGGGGGGGTTTTAGAGGGGCTGTTCGGGGGGGGGGGGGGGGGGAACAGAAAGGTGTGCAGCTTGCGGATAGGGTTTGAGGTGGAAGGACCTTGGTCTGAGTACATACGGTTCACAGAGCGTCGGCACTGTGAGGTTCTTTTGGTTGCTGGTCGCTTATTCTCTGAATGTTTTCCCCCGACGTCTCCATAAATCATGCAAAGCAACACACCAGCTGTACGTCTCCTCCTCCAAGGCATGCATTCACTGCTTGTCTGCAGGATCTTATCCCCTTGTTTTTAAAGGTGGGTTTCAGGAGCAGTCGACGTTCAAGTTGTAGTTCCCCGCAGATACAGAATAGGTGTAAGACAGTCTCTTCCACTTTCCCACATAAGCGGCAGTTGGTCGATGTCAGTAATCATTTCTAAGGAGGGAGGGAGATTCGGCAAGACTGGTAAAATGCCCATTCGGAAGATAAGATATTTTTCTTTCGTTCTCCTGTTAAATCCACCACCTAAATAGGATTGTGGGAATGGCCTGGCGTAGCTCTGCATGACGAACCACCCGTGGGCCCTTTCTTTGAGCGATGCCTTGTCTTCCACTATAGACAGCCTTTTCACTGTCTTGTTTACAAGTTGCTTAAAACTGTTAAGCCTGAGGCCGGCCAGAGGTCCTCAAGGCGTAGACTATTTATTGATGCTGTCAGATAGCTCATGGCTGCACATTCCTTCCTGGAGTGTATTTAATTCCAGAGGTGGGTGTTCAGGGTTCCTGATTCAGACTTTTTAATCCTGTACCAGCACTTGACATAGGCACCTTTGCGGGCAATTCTTTGGGTCTGTAGGCCAAATTCCAGCCTGATTTGGGTGGGCGAAACATAATTGGGTAGGCTGAATATCATTCTTGCCGGTCCAGAATGTCCGCGTGTCTTTCCCTCCGGTACTCACTCCCATAAATGATGGCTGGAATGAGCTTTGCTTGTAAAACCTGTAACAGTGGGATAAAGCTTGGACCAGCAGTTTTGTGTTTGATTGGTTTTAAAGCTACCACAAATGAATTGCCTCTTGATGGCTTCTTTTTTTGTTTTAAACGTGCCTTTGTTGTCTATGGTCACCCCCAAATACTTGTATACGACTGCTTCTATTGATGTGCCTGCCAAATGCTAACGTTAACTGGGTGTTAACTTTTTCGGGTTTAGTCGCATTACTTAGTCGCATTACCTTCAATTTTTCGAGATTGATAGGTAGACCGTTAATAGCTGAATAACTGCTAGTTGTATCTAGCAGGTGTTGGAGACAGATAGGGGTTCAGCTGATCAACACAAGGTTGTCTGTGTACAGCAGATTGGAGCGTGGAAACCCTCCTATTCCTTGGAGCGTGCGATTTACAATTTTTGTTGATTAGAAAATCTGGTGGTATGGTTTTGTGGCATGTGGGTGCAAAGTCTTTGATGAGCCATGTTTCTGTAATGGTGAGGTCTGGTTTGGTTCTGTGAGTAGGTCAAACAATATTTTCAACACAGAATACATGAAGAAAAATTGTGTAGAGTAAGCATTTTAGCAGTTGTGATTCTTTTCTATTCATGTTATGGTGCTTTGAGTGGGGTGTGTGGTGTAGTGCGGGAGGAAGAACAGGGGTTTGGAGAGTTTGAGGTAGTCAGGATACAACTTGGGATGGACGTTGTCCTTATAGAGTCCTCTGGTCTCAGCAGGCAGGCGCTGGGGCTCCAGGTTCCACGGCGAGTGATCTTGATTTCAGTGGGTGATGTCTCCAGTCCTAATATCAACAGGCAAACGTCGTGCTGATCTTATTCACACAGATGTACAGCTCCAGTTTGACATTTTTGGTAGTTTCAAGCTCCTCTTTTTATAATCGTTTCCAGACACAGATGCTATTTAGTGTCTTAGTCTTTGAAGTCTGTGTTGTGGGGGGTAACCACTTGAAGTGCCCCCTCCTCTGCCCTGTCCTTTGTCCAGGAAGCAGTCTGTCACAACAGGAGTGAGACAGCTCTTGATAGTCCCACAACACAGGCCAATGGAGTGTCTAGAGGATCACATCTGGATGTCAGCCTCACTGATATATGCCGATCAAAAAGTTACAAACACTCTCAGGCTTGCACTTAGATTTCCTGTGGACATGGTTACCTGTCTCTCTCTGACTCACCCTGGTATCAAATAAAGCACTTCTAACTCTCCCTCATGCCGGCTTCCTTACAAACCTCATCAGTTTTACCTCCTTCCTCAAATAAGCCCAGGCAAATGGACCAGTGACCTTTTCAGAATCAGCAGGTAGGCATGATTCTAAGAACTAGGCAGACCCTTGCCTACTCAAGCAAAAAGTGCACGTCAGGTGAAGAACCCTCACCTTTGGCAGAATGGCTGATACCAGTACAGGTCACATAGCAGTCCTTGAATAAATCTGTTGAGTTATCCCTTCTTTGGTCATGAAGAACTTAGAACTGGAACAAAGTGAGGTGGTTTTGTTCTCATTTCTACATAAATGCTCATGGGATGTGGATCCACTATCTCATATTTTAAAACCGATTTGGGTTGGTGCCTTTTCAAATGTTACTGCCAGGCTGTTCTCCGGACATAGCCTTGGTGTAAAGCAATGCTTTACACAACAGGTAGCTCTGGGTCAGACTTCCAAAACATAGGCACAATTAAATATGAAATCTTTGTGCTGGCTGTCATCAGCCTTCTTGAAGCAGTAATCAGGGATAGAAAAGAGGGTAGGCCAAAACGATAAACTTACTCACCTTGTACAGCAGACCCACTCCTACTATAGACCAAGTTGAAGTGAGCAGGAAGAACTCATTAGCAACCCTTTGCTAACAAAGTCTTATTGGATTTTCAAAAGGTAGCAGCCCTGTATCCATCCTTCTCACTTTAGTGTCTGGATTGCCACCCTGCAGCCACAAAAATGCAGGTAATACACTTCCATTGTCTAGGGAAGCGGTCTTCATCCTCCATCTTGTGCCATGCCAACCCTGGGGCATCCAAGATGGATCGTACTTGTGTCAGCACTCTGATCCACAGACAGAAAGAAAGACAGACAATATGTTGGTGCAAGGTTCTGGGTTTTACATTATTACTTTACAAGAGAAGGGTTAGTAGACCACACTCTCACTGCCAGAGAAAGAGGTCTGGGTATACTGTGAATCCCAAACCTGGACCTGCGTCCGTCACCGCCTTGCGCAATACACCCACAACAGGGATAGTAATCCACTATATGATGGTATGCCCCTTTATGTCACAGGACAGGTCAGGGACCTCACATGGAACTCGCATTGTCATTGACAGGCCTTGACCTCTGCGTATAAAGTAGATTAGTGAGATGTCAGTGTCAAAATAATAGGTCAGGTAATCAGTTTTACAAAAGGTCAGGCAGTCAGGGAAGGGATACACCCCCAGTCTTCATGCAGGGGAATTCCTTACCAACATAAAGTATTTATGAACGCCCAAATTACTTGTTGCCAAAACTCCAAGAAGCCCAAAATGTGGTGGCCCATCTATTTCTTTTGTTTGCTGACAGGGTTTTGATCTTGCGATAACTGTGCTCCCCACTCTTCGCTGCCTTATTATTAGAAACAGAGGTCCATTCTACAAGTCTGGACTGAAAACTTCTGTGTGTTATATATAGATTGTGCCACAGAAATAGAAGACACCTCATGGATACACTAATAGCGAAGTAGGGTAATTTTCACAGCATCCGCATGCTTCTAATTATTGGTATACTTCACTTCTGTGCATAGAACTTCCTACAACTTACTTTTCCTACTGTTCCACAGCCTTGTTTTTTTTAACCTTACTCTCATCCACTTGACTGAATATCATATAGATGTACTTTACCTTGATATTACCACCACAAATAGTAAACTGTAATTTGTTTAACTTGTCTATTTAAAGCACTTAGGTAGCTAGGAATTGGATAGGTTTCCAATGCGTCTATATTGCCTATTGAATGGAATGACCTTCCCCAAAACTGGGAGGTACTCACTAGCCAACCTGCTGTATCAATTAAACAAAAAAAAGACCAGGATAGGAAAATTGACCACACAAGCGGGAAGAAAGGAGCAGGAGAGCGAAGTGGGTGCAAACCGGGGGTTGAACTTTGTGAGCAAACAGGCATGACGGAGAATTAGAAGTGCTTGATTATTAGATGCCATGGCAAACCAGAGAGAGACAGGTACCCATGTCCACAGACCAATGCACTGAGGCTGCCATACAAAGAGGAATATATAGACACACATACAATACCACACAAAGCAGATCAATCAAACACAGGTATGCCCAGAGTAAGGGGACCAACATACAGAGAGGATGATGAGTGTTTGGATGTAGCTTTAATGTCTATTTATTATTTAACAAAAATGTTGACTAATCAAATTTGGAGAAAAGAAATAGTGGATCTAATTCCAAATCAATTATTGATCTCTTTTTAGAGAAATCATTGCTGGTGAGTGATTTACTACTGACTCCCGTTCAATCGTTGACCACTATCATACAGTACTTACACTTCGAATATTATTGTATGTGACACACAGGTTTACCAGACCTCTCCCCATCAACACCTAGCACTTCATAAAGAGTCCTGAGCTTTCCCTTTATAAATCATTGCTTTCAAAAGCATTGGTTAATTAAAGCAAATGCAGCTTGAATATTGCACTGGTATATTAAACGAAATCTCAGAACATGGTCACAGTGGGAGCACAACCTGCCATTGTTCTTTCAAGGTTGTTCACTCGCAAACTACAGATACCCACCACGCTCACCCTTAAAAAGATGAAGCCCACCTCAGCTGGTGCGTTACGATCCCTCACACTAAGACTAAGGCTATGCATACGTTTTGTAATGAACGTTTTTCGAATGCTGCACATCTACCTCGCCAATCTCTTTTTTGACCAGCCCCATTTCATGACCTGTACCCCGACTCTGATGCCTACACTGCCCCTTATTAGAACTAACCAATTATCAGACCAAACAAGATGACCTTCCTCCTATCTATTGAGTGCTGAACAGATCATTTTTCTTAACCTGAATCACACTATGTCTCAGTCACAGCTTCCACATTGTCTCAGTGAGTCCTTAACAAAGATCCCCAAAGGAGACCAACATGGCCTCTCAAACCCCTGCACAAAAGCACCCAACTGACATCAAGATCACTGTCATTAGATATAACCCCTCAACTTGCTTCCATAAAGCCAACAAAACCCTTAGTGTCCAGACTGAAATTACCCTTGCTACGCTGGCAATAACGCAGAAGTCCCCTTTCAGTCCATCTGTTGTATTGAGGTATTCGCTCTACTACAATCCATTCTAGAAGCTCTGATCCCAAGATGCTGTAGCACCTCTCCTTTGCTTCCACCATGGTACCCCTGAGGACTTCAGATTTCTTCTGTGCCATCTCACTGTCCCACAGGGCGTATATCCTATTGTCAAGAGGTGTCACTGATGTCTTTCTCCCCTTCTTCTTTTTGTAGGAATATGACACTTTCAATTCTCTCAGGGATTTCACCACCTATTTGCCTCCCTATCCTTTGTAACTCTATGGGGGCACCGCTGATGGGGAATTCACAGTTGCTGGAAGAAATCTGTAACAGGGCTGAAATCCCCGTCCTTCTTCAGGGTTACTGCTGACGGGTCATGAAACACCTCAAGCTTGTGTCCTCTAAACACAAATACATTATTTGATCCAATGCTTTGCATGAAATGCACTCCTCTCAGGAAATTTGCATATTCACCCTATGTGTGTGATCCAGCTTGATAGGAGGAACATCTCGGAGGTTATGGAGTATAGCAAGTGTCAAACTTGTTGATGTTGTCCCCCTCTAATTTTTTGTTGTTCCACAGCAAGGAATTTTCACAGTCTTCCCTGGTTGATTTGTAGGTAAATGTTATGTTGCACCTGTGCCTTGATTCTGACCCACAGCTATTCTTGTTCCTCAGACCACGCTCCAGGTTCTGCTACCCAACTACGTCATTTTACCTCAGAGAAGAAATTTTGAGTCCTTCAGGTATTGCTTAAAATGTAGTCAAATTGAACAGACCTCTGGCCGCATGTCAGTCAGGAAGCCATCAAAGTAGTCGTGTGTATTATTGGAGAACATGGACATTGTTGTGCTTATTCTGAGTGGCCACGAAGTCTCGGACCTTCCCTCATCCCATTATCTCTTTGTCACTGGGAAGTGGAGGAGGGTAGATTCTTTAACAGAACCTTCAGCCTCTGCCACCAAATATAGCTCCCTGGGTGGGACATCATTCCTCAATATCACTCCGCCCGCTCTGTAGTCTAGAGCCCTCGTCTGTTCTTGTGCCTCAGACTACACACAGTGGGCCAGTTCTCAAGGTGCCAGTCAACCAAGATTCCTGTTATTCAGGCCCTTACTGCCTTAAAAACAGTAGGGGCCTGCAACAGGCATGGTTCTGGTGGGGGGCGTAAAAGGGGGATGCACCCGAGGGACCATCACCTTCAACAAGGCCCCCAATCCTCTCGCAATGCCTCTTCAGCCAGTACCACCTTCCGGTTCCTAAAATCCGGCCTGGAGCTCCTTTTTGGTACTCCCACATCTTCACCATTCATTTTCAAAGTTGTAACTCCTCAAGGGGAGCGGATTCTCTTCCTGTGACCGCCTACACTTGGGCCCAGATATCTCTCACCTCCCAGCAGTCAACGGATCCCTTCCAAGGATCCATCTATACTTTCATGCTTTTCCAATCCCAACATTAGGCCGTTCCGCCATTTTCACTTGTCCCTAAATTGGTTTTCCTGAGGCAGTCACCTGTTGCTGCCGTCTTCAACTGTTGCCTCACTCAATTGGAGCTTTTAACACCATTACATTCTATGTCAGGACCAGAAGCGAGAAGTACGCTTTACTTTCTTCACGTTATTGAACCAGCAGCTCAGCTGAACATTGCAAACAAATTTTCCAAACAACACCCAGGAAAAGAAAGAACAAAGACTCAGCCAATCAGGTAACAGTCTATTCAGTTCCTTGTCTCCCTCTAAGTCCACTCTTTCTTCGCTGCTCCAGTAGCATACCAGATTTGTAACGCCAGCTCTCTTAATTCAAGCCCAGTGCTAATGTTTGAATGAATATGGCGGTTTCCTTCAATGGCCTTTTTTCCACCTCTGCTTTAACACTGCTGTGGGACCACACTCAACAACTCCTTATTCAACTTCACTCATTTCTTAAACTCAATGGGGCAATATTATGTCGAGCAATCCGTTAACCACATGAGGGTGCACGTCCTCCACTCTCGGAGGATTCTTGGTAGAACATGCTCCCTTTTTTGCCACGGTCGGCGCCATACTGCTCTCTGGACACACTGGGAGCACCACTGACCACAGAGCCTCTGGCTTTCCCCCACAATACTACCTGGAGTCTTCCACCCTGAATGGGGTCTGTAATGATGCAAAACCATTAAATATATAAACGGGGACCCAGACCCCCATAAAACACTGAGGGTGTTATGTGTCCTAGGGCATTTGCACCTCGGATTGAGGGCCTCCCCTGGCCCAGGCTCATATATTCCACTAGCTCTCCATTATCTATATATTGTGCTCGCCATGCAACATTCTGATACCTCATATGTTGAGGAGGAATCTCTTACTTATCGTCCGTCTGATGATGAGCTTTGTGAAGCTGTGACACCTCTATACACAGGGCAGGATATTCTCCACCCACCCTCTTCTGTGTGGGACCTTTCGAAAAAGGTAACTAAGACTGGGCAGCGTTCGGGTGGTTCCCCCCCTCCCCCCCCCTCAACTTTTTGCCTTCCTCCTCCTCTTTTTTGACCTAATTTCTGCTGGCATTAGAACTGTACCACTGCTAATCAATGCTAAAGTGCTTGTGCTCTCTCCTCTAAACATGGTAATATTGGTTCATTCCCAACAATGTAATGTATTTATAAGTCACTAGTAAAGTGGTAATATATGTACCCAGGGCCTATAAATTACATGTAGGTCTTCCGGTTTTATGGTATATATTTTTTTTTTTTAACATTTCCGTCTGTATTTATCCATATTTATTTTGTGTTTTGAGAATAAATAGAGTTGTAAAATGGTATATTTCCACATTTATTTAACTATTATCCGTGCACTCAGACATGAATGCCTGTCGTGTTTTAGCAAATTAAGCAGCCACACATAACAAAACACTACACCCATAGATGCATATTAGTGTTATACTACAAATGCATGTTAACATATGCCGGTATTTAAGGAAATCTAATCCTGTTTTGTAAGTCCCCATTCTGTCTGTCTGCTCAGTGTTCGCCTGGAATTCATGAAAGACAGCATGGTGAGACACTCACAAGAAGCACAATTTTCTGTATTTTTCCGTTTTAAAAAAGGAATACAGGCAGGAAACACATTGTTTTCTGTCTGTATTTATCTGTAAAAATCCGTAAAAACGGAAAACTGGGAGCCTTAATTATATGCTACTAGTGGGTCTGCAGCACGGATTGTACCACCTACTTAAATAGTCCTTTAACCATGTCTCAGGCCTGTCATTGCAGATCCATGTCAACCTGGCAAAATAAACCTTTTGCCAGCCCAAACCTTCCCTTTTTATAAGTCACCCCTAAGGTAGGCCCTAAACAACCCAAAGGGCAGGGTGCAGTGTATTTAAAAAGGCAGGACAAGTACTTTTAAGCCTTTACATGTCCTGGTAGTGAAAAACATTCAAATTCGTTTTTTACTAATGCAAGGCATAGCTCTCCCATAGGATAACATTGGTGTTACCTTATGACATGTTATGACTAACTCCCAATTGGGAAGAGTTACACCCTTCAAGTTGGTGTTTCTGGAATCACAATTTAAAACGCAAACTTCTGGTGAAGTCGGATTTTGAATTGCAATTCTGTAAATGCCACTTTTCTAAAGTTAAGTTGACATTTTCTTGCTTTAGCCATTTGGTGTATGTAGCTTGTCTCTGATCACATGACTGGCAGTAGTTGGCAGTTGGACGTTATGTATTCCTCTTTGACAGCAACACACGATGGGAGCTTAGGTGCATCTCAATGAGCCACCTCTGGTAGGGAGGGAAGAGCTGGGCACAGTCTCACTTACACCTGAATAGGTGGTGTCCTTTCTACACACAAAGGGATGTATACCCACCTGTAGTGAGTCTGGAGCCAGGGCAGGAAGAGAGGACATCCATGCACTTCAAAGGCATGTCTTTGAAGTCTCCCCTACTTCAAAGGCACCACGGAGTAGAAGTACTGGACATCAGACTCCACCACATCAGTACACTTCTGGGCCTGTGGGTACTTTACCAAAAAGAAGGATAGCTGTGCAGCTGAAGGGCTGACACTCCGCTGTACTCCTGCTTTGCTATGCTGATCTGCTGCTTGTTGCCCTCTTGCCTGGGTAAAAAGGACTGTACCTGCATCCCTTGAACCCAGAGTGGCTCCAAGGGTTGGTTGGCTGGCCTCCTAATCTGAAGCCTGTAACATAACAGGCTTCCAGCCCCTGCACCTGGACTCTGCCATCCGAGTCTACCCTGTCAAGTGGTGTCACCCCAGTTGTGGATCCTTGGAAATGAGTCTAATGTGTTTTCCAGATGAACTAGTGACTGATGCATCCTCGAGCAAAACAGACACATCTCTTTGCTGAATAGCGCATCCCTGAGCAGAACCGTCGCATCGCAGCTGCTGCGTGGATTCAACCTTTTGCAAGAGATTTGCTTCGCTGGCGCAACTCATATCTTGGGACCGACGAGTCACCTTCAGAACCTCCATTGAGCGACTCTATCCCTGGAGCAGCTCCTCGCATCTCTCGTGGACACCAGCCTTGAGTACAAAACTCTGCATAGCAACTTCAGCGCTCATCAAAATCGATGCATTGCTTCAGTTGCGCATCCTATCCCTGACACTGAACTTCACATTGCAAGCTCAGTCGACGCACCACAGCCTTGCTACCTCTTGCAACTGACGCATTGCCTCAGCAGCGCGATACATCTTCAAAGCAGATCCATGCAATGCCCCGCAACAAGGATTCAAGATACTCTGTTGAACAGGCCTAACTGGGTCACTGTAGCCAGCCCGCACTCCATCGCGGTCGGCCTGAACTTATGGTTTTCTCCCAGTCCAGAACGGAAGGAACCTTTAACAGTGACTGTTCTAACTTCTTCTCAACTAAGGATGGGAGGGAGCATAGCAAAGTTTGTCTACAACTGATCCACGGGTCTAACAAGTGGTGCAGGATTCCAGATCAAATTTTACAGGTCCCTATAACCGAAAAAACATTCCCATCTCTTACTGTCCCAGAACAGGATACTTTCCTATATAGACGCAGAAATTTCAGACTTGCTTTTAATAGGCATGAGATCTACAGCAGTCATTCTTGCGAGGAAGTTTGTGAGCAACCTTTTTTCTGGTGGATAAGAAGAATGAGGGCTAACGTCCTATCGTAAATCTCAGAGACTTCAACGAATGGCTAGTTTATCGTCATTTCAAGATGGAACGAATAAACCTCCGCAGGGACATTTCAAGGCTTCATGACTGGATGGTCCTTCTCAACCTGCAGGACGCGGACTTCATGTTCCCTATATTACCCCCGTGCCCCATCGCAGATTTCTACAGTTTATTTGGAGGCACCAGGATTACAGATTTAGGACATTTCAGTTTGGCCTATCCTCGGCGGGTCAGTCCTCTGAAAACCGGGACTGTCCAGTGAAATCCGAGAAGCCTGGTCACCCTACCCTGGATGGAGTTACATTTAATATTTCTAAGAAAAGTATTTTTGGTGCATACGCAGCCAGAGGGGTTATGGCTTATAAGGCTTTTTCTCTGAGAACTCTTCTGGAGGACATTTTGAATACAGCTGACTGGTCTTCAGAACCTACCTTAAAAAAGTTCTACTTTAAACCGAACATGGATATGGCTTTACTGGTGGCTCGCAAGCTTTGCTCAAACGTAATACTCAACTCTGGTCCTAACATAGACTATAACATTTCCTAACTATCATAACAGAATGTTTCAATTCTATTAATGACAAAGAGGCAAGGATTATCACATCCAATGATCACAGATCATCGAACACCCACCCGCATGGGTTGAAGGAGAGGACAGAAGGACATACGATTTCAAGACTACGTATCTGGTGAGTAACTTTATTAACTAGCATTACTATGCAATGATTATTGGTAAAATTGACATTAACAGTTTTTTCCAGTTTTGAAAATGTTGGAGTTTAAGAAACTATTAGTACTGATTCACATTTCTTTTCAGAAAATAATACTCCCTTGCAGGAATGAACTGAAGACATGGATTTGGATATGTTGCACAAAGAAAGCGGGGGCACAAGAGGCGGTAAGCAATTATAAGGAATAGACGGTTACCAGACAGACTTTTTTCTCCCTTTTCTTCACGGGTGCTGCTGGAAAAGTCAGTTCTTTTGTTTACAAGGTTCAACTGGGATGATGGTTGAATAAAGTGAAGAAAGTATGGCATAAGCCTTGCCTCCATGTCCTTAATAGAATTGAAACTTTCTGTTACAATAGCTGGGAATATTTTTATTGTCTCTATTAGTAAGTAGATCAAAGGGCTCCCTGGACCCTAGGCACATTACACCAGACCCAGGTCCTCACAAAAGACGGTGCCATCCTTCCACAAAATCCTTTAGGTCTTTCCATCTATGAACTTCGATCCACAGCCCTAAATAACCTCTCCAACAACCATCCCTGCATTCCGCTCCTCTGCCTTACTTAATTGAGGCTGTTGACACTGTGGTCCGTATCCCTCAGAAGTGAACAGTTCAGCTATAGACATTCTGTGGCTCCCAATCACAACTCCTGAGCTTCAGGCTCTATCACTAGGCTGTGCCACCTTTCTCGCATATTTCTTTCTGCTCTTAGACCCCCCAGGTTGTGTCTGCAGCCTTCCGGATACTTTCAGCCGTCTGACTCCTTCCAGCGCCTCAGTTTCCCATTATTAGGGATGTCCGTTTCCTGGCCTTCTGTGTCCTCCTGAAGGCTAAAGCACTACACTCCAGATTGGCAATGCAATCTAAGCCCTTTGGTTCACCCTCATCTCTTAAGTCTCCTCTCCCATCAAAAGCAGGCTCCCACTCTATTGTTGCCACAGTTTTAGAGACCTTGGGGACTGACGCATATGCATTCTTTAAAATGACACCCATTGATTTAATGTACCAGTGAATGGGTACAGCCCAGATATCCCATCCGGAGGGGGGTCGTAACAGGTCTCCAATGGCTGGCGGCATCTTACCAGTCTCTACTGGCTACCGGGGTAGTGATGGATGTTTGCTGGCTGTGGAATTGGCTTGTGAATGCCTTCCTACTGTAATTCCAACCAAGCCACACCCTCCACGATTAGACTTGTTCAATCCTGATATCTCCTCCATCAATGGAGGAAGGGCATGCCCCAGGTCCGAGATGGGTACAATTACGTCACCAGTAAGCATAGTCAATTTAAAGTAGTCCTTTTCGATTTTCATTCCCTTTATGCCCCAGTCATGAAGAATACGGTCACTTTAGAGTTTCAAATATAATCGATCTTGGCATACGTGGACTTTTAAAGTATAGATAATCACAGAAATATTTAGATAGAATCTTGCACTATTTTTCGTAAATTGTTTTGATCTTCTTTTGTTATGCATGTGAAGGTCTTGATTGACTCTGCATGTTCTTATAGCAATAAAACTTGGACTTGAAATTGAGTTTAAAAGTTAAAGTAAACAGCAATAGGGGACAACATTATTGGGCAAAGTCAAGCATCTGATCTGTGTTTTGGACTTTCAACCGCAAAACAAGACCCAGTTGTAAAATCATGTCCCCAAACTCAGATGTAAACCTGCGCAGTTTTGATAAATCCCGTCAACTCAATCTAACGCTTTTCAGCATCTAAGGAGAGGAACCGTGTATTTTTACGTGTATGCTGAACTTTCTCGCTATGTGTGCGATCTTTTTGGTATGGTCATTACATTGTCTCCCTGGATGAAAGCAGGTTCACCTGGCTCTACTAATCCTGGCTACAGGGGGCCCATACTTTAATCTGTCAGTTCAAATCTCCTCTGAGGTGACCGCTGTGATGAACGTTGGTGGCGATCCTCCTTACTCCTCTCAGGACTCTAGGATATTCACATATAATTTAAGATTCTCTTTTAACTCCGTCTCTAGTCATGTTGCCCTCAGTGAATACCCTTGCACCTTAAATGGAACACTGAAGTATTTGAGGATAGTTAATCAATACCACTTCTTACTAACCACACTCACATTGAAAATTGATCGACAGTAAGTATTACAGAAGTGCAATTTCATCAAGACATTTGTGAGAACAGCTTGCAAACTCTTCTCTGTCCAGGAAGAGGAGCATTTTCAGTGCTGGAGAACATCATACTACATTCATCTGTATTTCTGACAGCCACTTTTAGGCCACCTACACCTAGGATAGCCTTTCCATGTTCCGTGTCTTCGGTGGATAATCATCAAGCCTTTATGGGGTGGATTTAAATTCTCTCAGCAGCTCTTTGCCGCGACTTCCAAGCTTCTGTCCATGACAGTTCCTCATGGGTCACAGTGTTTGATGTGTGCCACACTGTTCAAGGCTGTTATTGCCGTCTAAGCCTCAGAGGGAAACCCACAATGGAAGAGAGGGCAAGTTCACATTTGTTGCAAGCTCTGTTGCTGCCGGTTTCCATTTCATGCAGAACCACCACTCCTGCCCTATACGGTTACCGTGTGCAGCAAGACACCTCAATTCTCACCAGGCTGCACTATGTTCGACCACTGTCTAACATGATCTCCATTCCTCTTCACTGAGCAAGGTAAAGTAGCATTAGTTGCTCTGGTGAACTTTAAGCCTGTGGTCTCCATCTCTGGGGATTGAACCACTGTCTCTTGGCAAGGTGGACAGTTGTCAACTCATTCCCCACCCTTGAGCTCAACTCTTCATCACCACAATCTACACCAGGTAAATCACTCCAGGGAGCAGTAAGTAAATGTGCGCTCACAAATGTACAGTGACAACACCAGCCCGTCTACGGTCACACACTTTATCCATGGCCATGGGGACTGATTCGATGCCTCACCTGAATACTACCTGCGGTCCAATATGAAGCCCACATTTCTAGCCATGCCGCCCCTCCTTCCATGCCAACTCACCTCCAAAGGGTCAGGCTCCAGCCATTGATAATATTTTTCTTTTTTCAAGAACACCCCAGAGGGGTTAAGAAAATCGATCATGGGATGCTAATTCAGCATCTAAAAAGAAGGGCTTCCATAGACTCTGGAAAGGAACATCTTCTCCATGTCTGTGTTGGGCCACGCCTCCATACCCCAGAAGTTCTACTTTCAACATTGTCAGGGAGTGTTCAACCATCTACGCATGCAGAGTAAGAAGCCAGTCCGTGGCTGAAGGTGTCACACGTAATATTTGGTGTACCTCACTAATGGATTGACACGTACATGGAGCGACGAAAGGTGAACTCCCGATCCCGGCGCGGGCACCCCATTTGAAATGAACTTACGAACTCACTTAAAAAAGCCAGTATCAAATAAGCATTGTTAGCCGGAAAAGAGGGCACGTTCCCCTGATCCGGTTCCTCATCATTTGAAACGATTTGGATACATTTCAGGCAGATAGATCTCCAATTTCAAGAAATTGGTTGGTCCTGAGGAGAACCCAAAATATAGTGGTTCGAAACGCGTCGACCAGTTTGGTCCTTGTGTCGCAACGTTTATAAGATATTTTTGTGTTTCAAAAATAATCTGTAACTTCATTGTGTCAACGAAAAAACAGAATGTTTCTTGATGTTTAAATTGAGTTGTAATCAAGTTACTAGAGAAGAAAGGTTGCCACAAGGACCCAGTTCTTTATAGTGTGTGTTTTCTTTGGTGTATGCATGAGTATAATGGCCATGAGTGTTTGATGAGTGTTTGTATGTTTGTTTCAGTCACCTAGGGGATCATTAATAATATGTTGTTGTATTATATGCTATGTTAGATAGGGATTTGTATACAAGATCTAAGCGCAATGAAGCAATGTTTTAGCGCAAAATCATTTTGAAATGTGAAATTAATTAAAATCATTTCCGTCAAATAATAAGGAAATTTATAAAACCCTCCTCTCATGTTTCATTTCTTATTAGGAGTTATTAAAGCATTAGGTTGAGTGAGTCTTAGCTTGAACTTTTTGTTCTGTTTTTCTAGTACACGTAATATTAGGCAGCAATACATAAAACTAAAGGTAGATGCAAACTGCATGCTGGGATGTTCGAGTCCATATTTATAACCTTAAATGTGAAACAACAATTTCTAGAATGTAAAGTGATCTTCGCAAAATAAAAAAGTCAGGACTGACTGGTGGCATCACATAGTAACCGAGGCTATTTCATGACTGTGTAACACCATATCAGGTGCATCTTGTCAATAATTATGTATATATTTGTTATTGTTTTCTGCAATAGACTTCCACTGAAAACAGCTGTGCCTAGTTTCTCGTGGTGATGTTGAAAATAAACATTTTGAATGGTGATTCATGTTTACAAATGTCAATGTTTTTTTGAACTATGGTAATCACGACTGCCAGTACCGTCAAGTGACTCCACGTCACGTCTAATACCTTCAGGTATTCCTGGAACAGCGCTTTGCATTCTGCTACATTTGTTTTGTTTTTCCTATTCCTAGTATAGGGTTCTGTTTAATTGTCGTAGCATACAAAGTAGCAATGGCTTAAAAATAGGCGAGAGACTGACAACGTGTTGCTCAAAACATGGGGCCTCTTGACAGATAGGGACCGAGTCCCAATGACCATAGTACATTTTGTCACAGAAAGGTAAATAGATGGTGTAAAACGTCCGAATAGAGTTGGGGTAATTTACTACAACGTGTTCCTGCCAAGAGTGTATCATTCAATAAAATAAAACGAGCACCAGCGTTAACTGCTATGCCTCACTTCTTCAGCTGGTGACGTTTTACTTCTGCAAACCATACTGATTTGATTTAATCTGGAGTATTTATGGAATATCTCGTGCTAAGCAACAGTGGAAATGGACTACTTGGAATGGAGGGGGCAAGAACAGAATACATCTGGATAATCTCTAAATAAATAGGTCATTGAAATGAACTAAAAAATACTTTCTTCTCTTTGTGACCCTTTTGGAATGCACAATCAAGTGCAATATTTCTCTAATACTGCAGTAGTGTCAGCGACAGGCTTGCACTTAGTTACACCTATTCTCGCCTTGCACTGATGCGCTCCACGCAGCAATCTGTGGCAGGAGGTAGTAGTCACGTCAGAAAGTCCCACTTGGGTGTAGCCATACCCTGGCATGCCTCCATCTAGGATACAAACAGGGATCCTGTCAGAGGCCTTGCTATTCAAAACGCTCATTAAAACCAAAACCAGAAAACAGGAGCTAGAAATCCCTCCCGTTATTGGGTCGTATACCAAAAAGCAAGGAGCTAAGGCGAGTTTCGACGAGAAAATCCGAATCCAGAGACAGCAGGGCACAAGTCGTGGGTACACACGGGTGGACGGCGTCCACACACTATTTTCACAGGGTGGACAGCGTCCACCCTGCCAAGAAGTTGAGCCCTACTGTAAAATATGCTGAACTAGTTCCCGTGTAATTTCCAAAACACAGGAACACATACAGCAGCTTCTGCATGTCATCTGCTTTCCATCCGCAACAACGTCCAGTTGTGAGGGTGTTTTCTTATTTCTGACTCCAGATGGGTACATAACAAAGGGGTCATCAGGTCTCCTTTTGTTTGAGTCTCCTGGTTGAGAGAGGTCTGGAGCCTCACACCTAGATGCAAATGCAGTGGAGGGGAAACAAGGGTAAACACATTGTTAACACTTCTCATGTTCTTAAGAGAGGCCTGCCTTTGACTTCAGTTTGATTCAGTCCATGTATAAAAGACATGCATACTCTGCAAGAATGTCTGATGTGTTGGTGTTTCCCACCATTTACACAAAATAAATTGCATTTATATAGCGCTCTCGGTTGAGACACCGAAATATTAATTTAAATACTATTTTTTCTTTTATAGCGGTACTAATCCAAATGCAGGGTGTCAGAGGGCTTTACATCACACATACACATTACATATGCAATAAAATCATAAGTTTGCAAAGCAATGTACTACCTTAGACAGTGGGGTTACAAGGTGTAGAAGTCACATATCCTTCATAGCTCACTGTACTAGATTAGAAAGATTACAATGCAACTGTAAGCAACGTAAGGATCTCGGTGTTCAAAGCTGTAACCCACTAACCTATCTATCTACATTAAATAAAATCGGTCATCTGCATGTTACATCATGTTCTTTGCAGGAGACACATTAGCCCTCTTGCTACTTTGAATCAAAATTGAGTCTACAGAATACTCAGATCTTTCCAGCAAATGTATTAACCTCCAGAGTTATCTTACCATTATTATTCACCCAGATTTAATGGGAACATACAGATCTGTGCAATAGGTACCTTAACCCAATACAATATTAAAATTCAGGCTTTACAACCAATTAAGCAGAGCAGATATACTGTCAGTTTTCTCCTTGTTGCGAATTTCTTTGTGGCAAAGATTTTTTTTAAAAATGTATAAGGTAAGGCCCAAATTTTGTGTCTGGGTTGTGTCATTTCCTATCACATCCCTGCCGCAAAATCTATTTTAGGATTTACAGTGCCACTCAAAACCCAGCTGTGTGGCTACGAGGAAAGGTAAAACAAGCATTGGCATAGCCAATAGGTCTCGCCTTTGGGACCTTATAAGTGTTTAGCCATGCAACAGTTGCATAACTAAATACTTATAAGATCCCAGAAGCGAGACCTATTGGCTATGCAAAGCGGCCGTGCGGCCGCGAAAGTGATCGCGATCAAACATCAAAGCGGCCGTGCGGCCGCGAAAGTGAAGGTAATCGCGGTAAAACGCGCGCACCCGCGCACATGCACTGTAGCTCTAGGCTGGCCTGGTAGCACTTTTTGGAGCCCTCTCAATAAGTCTCGCCAGACCAGCGCATGCGCTGGGTCAGGCGAGACCTAAAAAGGAATCACCCCCCCCCCAAAAAAAAGAAAAACCCGCAAGGCAGCAGTGTTGCCCTGCCTTGCGTATCTTACATCAGGTAGGCGTTAGATCAGTGGTGCTTGGGCGTTCCCGTGCATCCACCCATGTCGTTTAACACATTTACAAGCACTTACAAATACTTGTAAACATAAGTTTGCACCAAACTGGAGTTTACCTCAGGCTGGCATTACAAGGAAAAATATCTTTATTTCTCCTCTTTATTTCCACTTTTGTATGTATGCTGCATTCAGTAGCACACATACAAGGAGGAATAGCCTCATAGAATAGTTTTTGCATGGCTTTGTAATAAAAAGAAACAGGCATCACACAGATTTTCTGCATTCACTTTGTGCAAGTTAGCCACTAAATAGACATCTCTTTACTTCTCCTATTTCACATCAAAGACCAATGTTATGTCTTTAATTCTCGGCGCACGAGCTTAGAGTGTGGTTGCTAGCAGAAGCCACATGAAAGTCAAGTGTCAAATGCATCCTATATGGGGCCTAGATTCTTCTTACTTTATTCCAAGAAGGAGGGAGTAAGAAGTGATGCAGGGTTCACTCACCTTCCCAAACAGCTAACAATACAAAAACAGGAGGGATCCCCTTGCATGCTTAGCCTCTCTCTCAATAACAGCCCAAGGGATCACCCTATGGTATTAAAAAGACTGTCACCCACAGGAATCCCAAGTGGCATGCTTCATCATACAGCTCTCGTCCAGATAGCTAGTGTATCTGGGCAGGCTCAACCTTAGTAGCCAAGGAAACATTTTCGTTATTGGGTGGGATACTAGATTTAAAATAGTCTAGGATGTCCTGAGGGTTAATTTTATTTTCAAAGGTCACCCAGAAGGAGTTAAAAACAGGTTGGGATGCACCAATGAAATTAATATCATCTGTATCCCTGGATCAACATGTTTCAGCCATCTCAGGGGGAAGAGTTGGCCTAACGGCTAGGGCGGTCGGCCTCAAATCTGGGGAACTGGGTTAGAGTCTCGGCAACGACGTTGAACATCCTGTGATTTTGGGCATATCCCTTAATGTCCCCGTGCCTACCAAAAAGTAATGTGCCCTCATGTAACACAACTGGTGCTATGTAAAGCACTCTGATACCAGATACGTTCGGGTCAAGTTCGAGCTATATAAAACTCCGTAAAAAAAAAAAGAAAATGACAACAATGCCTCACTGGGCTAGTTGGCCTTTGTCAGGACCTCACAATGATACTTTTGGTATCCTATTAGTGTGCATTCAATTGGGAACCTTCCATTCACCATACTCAAACATAGCGACCTATTTGGTCCTCCCTACGTTTGTATTTCTTTAGTGGCATCCTATTTAGAGCTCCATGAGGCTAAGGAGGAAGGTGGACCTTGTAGTCAAACTTTGATCAAAGGTTTCATCCAAGATGTGAACATATTTGGTCCCTCCTTGTCCACATCCTAGATTCTGATTATACATGGTGCAACATTACAGCCTATTAAATCAAACACAGGAGAGAGATTTGCCGAGGATCACAGAATTTGGAAAGCTGGGAAGCCGGGATTGATCACAAGTTTTCTGCTTTCACATTGTTCATTTTAGCCATTAGATGGGCATCTCTTTAAATCTCCTGTTTTACATCAAAGGCTAATGCTTTGTCTTTAATTCTTGGAACATGAGGTTGAAGTGTGGGTGACAGGCAGATGCTGCAACTGTGCCCTTTTCACTTCAAATAAGGATTGCCTTGCATAATCCTGCTTGCTCCTCCAGTAGTATCTAAATCTGTCACACCACAACAGAAAATGATCTCTAAGCATTTAAAATGATGTGCTTTATTTACCAGTTCCAGTCACTCAATGTTGAAAAGCTGTTTTCATTGAAAGGAAGACAAGTTCATTTTTTGTAGCTCTGGAAATCTGAAAGCAATGGATATGGCTGTGTTAAACTTTGCCAAGTACTTACCCTGCCGAGGTACAGGTGGTCTTGTTTTTTTGCCCTTGTCATACCTACCTACTGCAGCGAGGTTGCAAAGTTTGCAATGTACTGTATTATAACACAATAATACAGGGTAGCTTTGTTGTTATGATGCTCTTACGTTTAGGAGACTGATATAATTCAGTTTTATGCTATGTATGAAATGAAAGATCATGTGTGCTTACTTGGGACTGATTTCTTCAGGATGAGGTTACAGTGAATAGTTGAACCCAGAGGTCAAGGTTACTTAACCAAGTTGGTCAAGAAGGCAGTCTCTGGTGCGTCATGTTGGCAGTGTAACATGTCTAGGATATGCAAAGTTCTTATTAGTGAGCATAGTCTAGTGTAGAATCTGATTACTGGCCATAGTTTGTGGTGTCTCTCACTGTTCCTACATATCCCCACTTGGGTAGTTTTTCTATGCAAACTAGTAATATTTCCTTCTGAAAGCCAATATTTTCATGAAAGTGCTAGTTGGGACTGGAATTGCATGTGCCTTTTTCTTGTTAGTGACCTTGTTCCAAGGATGAGAATGAAATGGTGACACTGTGCAGCTTACACTTATTTTGATTTTGAGCAGATACCTCGTACTTTGAGTTGGCATTCTGGTGGTACTGATTCTAGGGTGAGCGGTCAGGTTGTTCTGGTGAATGAGACGGTGGTTTGGAAATAGTTATGCCAACAGTAGACCATGAGAGATGTCTGCTGCTAAATGCAGATATAACATGGGGGGGGGGGGGGGGGAAACAGTGTGTAATTTATAAAAGTATAAATTCAGAGCCCCAAACTTTTCTTAGAGTCCTATTGCTGAATGCCAAGTTTTCCATAACCTTTTTCTTTCACTACTCTACAATTGCTTTTTCTTGCAGATTCTTTTTTCACTTCCTTTTCTGTTTTCTTATGTCGCTTTCTCCTTTCTTCCCTTTCTGTCTTTCTATCTTGCTTTGGGTTATGGTCTGTTGGTGAAAAATGAGGCCCAATCTTCTAAAATGAGTACAGGTGGGTAAGGCTTAGTAAGAATCTTTCGCAAAGGACTGTGGTCTCACCTCTGAAGAGTGCAGGCAGCTAAAGCAATCACATTTATATGGAAATGTGCTACATATGGAAAATTCTGCCTGTTTGAGTAAGCTGGAAGTGGAGTTAGTTTGTTCAATCATTGGGTAAAGGAAGCTTTACGCTGAAAAAAACAACATGGTTTTATGTATAGCTTACAAAAGCGTGCGTCTTTTGCTTGAATCAGGAGGGTTTGCATGTATACTCGTAATGCACTCAAATGTACTCATGAGAGAACTGCTAAATATATATGTGAGGTCTTAAGGTCTGATGTCACTTCTTGTGTTGCCCCTTCCTGCAAAGTCATGGCTTGTAATGCCACTTCCTTTGATGTCAATTCCACATGCGATGTCACGCACCGTGACGTCACTTACATACTGCCTAACTAGATTAGTCCCCAACACTTCTTTTTTTAGGACTTGGAGAAGCCATGTTGTGTACTATGCACTGAAATACAGTTACCCACTGCATGTGGCTAGCCACTGGAGCCACTCTTTAAACAAGGCATGGATACCCATGGGCCTCTAATCCATCATGTGCACAAGACTGCCCATTGGCACCACCTGATGCACAAGGGCAGGAGTGCAGTATATGCAAATTCAGCCCTTGCCGTGCATTAGGGGCTTGATTCTTTAGGGGACTCCCCTCGGACCATTGAACCTAAAGGGCACTTCAATACATTTTTCAGAGGGAGTTCCGTCATTCAGAACAATGACAATGTACCAGTCACTGTCCTCAGTGCAGCCCACAGCATACGATAGAGTGCATGTGAAAAACAAGTTAGTTTCCGGGGGAAAAAACGGATAGGTGTCAGGCCCAAGGGAGCCGCAAATAGTGTGAGAGGTCAACTAGAGTAGCATTTGTACTACACAAGATGGCACCCCCCCCACAGAAAACTCCCCTGCATGGAACTGACCTTCTGGAGCTACCCAAAACCATGCATGCCAACATTTTAGAAGAGGAAAGTGGGAGATTTTAGAAAAATAATCTAGAGATAGTTTTCTTCCATTGACTTCTAATGAGGCTTGAATCTGGTCTGCTGTTGTATGGGACTTATTGGCTGCTGCAGGATCGGCTATCAGAAATGCCGATACATGTTTTTCCCACTACCTGTCAGGAGCATGGAGAAAGTGCAGGCGGAGAGTGTGTGACAAAAATGTTGTGCACTGGCCTGCAGGAGCAGGTTACTTGTAGTGAATACTATGATTCTCACTAGACCAGTCACAGGTGCAGCCCGCTAAGGAATCAGATTTTTGAAAGCAGGAATCTGGAGGCAGGAGAACAGCCTTGAAATCGGTAGACTCCAGTCTGAATCAGGAGGGTTGGCATGTGTGCGAAATGTAAAAGAACCCTCGGAACTTCACCGCGCAAGAGATAGGATTCACAGTATAGATCCATGTGGAGAGTAAGACCCAGTGCCACAGCATGATTACGAACAAACCCCTCCACCAACTCTCTCCTCTTTATCATGAGGCAAACTACTCTTGTAAGCAAAGCAGGCACAAAGGAGGCCTGAAGAGGCGCCTAGTCAATGAGACATACCCTGAGGTGCAACTGTTGCATGAAGCAGGGACACAAGGCCAGCCCAAAAGCAAATAATGCAGGAGGCAGGGAGCCACAGCAACCACAAAGCAGGATCCCAGAGTCTCCCGTGCACGAGGCACTGACTCAAGTAATCATGTGCACTTGGCACCAGACGACTCTGCCTTCCGGAACATGCTCCAATCCTGGGATTTCCTTCTACACGTCCTTGTTTTCAGCTATGCTAGTCCAGTTAGTTCCACTGAAAAGAAAATACTAGAACTGTCAGAAAGCATTAGGAGTCAGATATACAAAGCTTTTTTGGAGGTAGCTAAGAGCCCAATTCCCAGAATCGGGACGCATGAGACTACAAAAAGCATTTTTAGGTACAAATGGCCAATTTGCATTTTGGTAACCTATTACCAAATCGCAAATTGGGTTTGCGATTTGTTATTAGGATGGAGCGCGTTTAGGGCGCCCCTTCCTAATAGCGACTTGCACTGGTATGTGTGAATGTTTTGTGACCGAAATGCAATCACAAACCATTCGCATTTTACCACCAACTCAGAGTTGGTGGTAGCTCATTCGCAAATGGGAAGAGGTCCCCAAGGGACCCCTTCCCCTTAATGAACATTGGTGAAATATATATATATATATATATATATATATATATATTTTTTTTTTTTTTTAAGAGCAGGCAGTGCCTGCCCTTAACAAATATAGAACACTTCATTTTGAAACGCACCCTGTTTTCCTTGAAGGAAAACAGGCCACATTTTAAAAAAAATGCTTTATTTAAAAGCAATCACAGACATGGTGGTCTTCTGAACCCAGCAGGGCACTATCCCTGTCATTTTTGCGATTCCCATTGGGTCATTAACAGAGACCCAAATCATGAATAATAATGAGGTAGGTCTATTTGGGACCCACTGGGAATCGATAAATGTCTAAAACACACATTTGTAAATCACGGTTTGCAATTACCAAATCGCAACAATTCGATATTAGGTAATCGCAAACCCATAGCTACGTACATCTAGGCTTAGATTCTTAAAGGAAATCCATAGGTAGTGGTGTTTGTGATCACATAGAATACTCTGGTAATCTTACAGAACCACGAGATATCTGCAGTTAAATAAACAGCCCAGGAATGAAAGACTTCTACAATGGCGTAAAGGATGAGCTAATTATAAATTTTCCAGGGATGGATTACAAAAATCTATTGTCAGCTATCTAACAGTAACTGAAGCCCAGCCCATGTCTACCCTCTTAGTTCACAATAAGTAACTCAAATCGTGAAAAGCAAGCCTAGCTATCAAGAAATACTCTTGGTGCCGCAATAAAAAACGAAGAGCGGTCTCCCAGAGTAGGTCTCAAGGGAACTCGAACAGCAAGAATAATTGAGCAGGCACGTCTATAAAAATAAAATGCCTGGTGTGCAGAAACAAGCGAAAGCAGGCATGGCTATAAGAAGTGCTTACCTTGCATAAGCAGGCAACAGTGATTCTCGCATCCAGAGAAACATGGAGGAGGTGCAAAACAAGAGCGAGCTGTTTCTGGATCGGAACCCTCCCTCCCCTCAACCAAGTAGCCTGTAGTGTGGCTGGCAAACTCAGGTTTTCCATAGTGAACCCCAAATACAAACCCTCAAAGTTTTTTTATAGTGAAGTTTAACCAGGCAGCTAGAACAATTGCCAATGTTTGAGATTTTTTACTAAAGTTCCACCCATCAGATTGTGTTGTTTCAATGGTCCCCATAAATGTGACAGATATGCCTAGACATGGCTCCTGCACTAGTGCCAACTGAGTTATGTTATATGTGATGTTATGTTAAATGAACTTGTGGAGCACACGGATACCCTTAGGTGTCTTGGCGCTGGCTTCTGTGGGCATAACAAAAGACCAGTCATGAATTCAATAACTATACAGAGTTAAATAGCCAGGTTTTCAGAGCCTTTTTAAAAGACAGGAGATTCGTGGATGATTTAATGTGGAGGGGGAGCTTGTTCCAGTTAGTGGAGGCACCAAGCACAAAGCTGGGGCCTCCCCACGAGGCACTTTTGTATTTAGGCACCATTACTGATTTTGCTGTAGAAGATCCTAAAGGCCTGTTGGGGATGTACCAATTAAAGAAATGCGGGTTCTTGATTATGCAGGGCTTTGTAGGCGATACATAGCGCCTTGAAAATAATTCTGGGCCTGATCAGCAACCAGTGAAGTTTCCTCAAATGTTTGGACACCGAATGGTATTTTGGAATGTTAAGGAGGAGTCGGGCAACAGTGTTTTGTAACGTTTGCAGCTTATTGATCATGTATTGATCAGCAGTAAGATACAATGCATTGCAATAGTTCAATCTGGAAATTGCAAAAGAGGTTACTAAAGATATTTGAAGAGAAGCTTTTTTATCATCTTAAAAGTATAAAAAAAAACTTTAGAGGAGACCATGTTGGCTTGATCAAGTGCGTCTCATTTCTAGCCTTGGAAATTTGCTGTTTGCCGGAGAGTGGGGTTGGTGCAGCTAATGGATTTTATTGTATTGGCAGATTGTAATGTGAAAATATAGGAACCACCGTGTTGGGTGTGTAAGCCTAGTTATATAATTACATTAAAAGTATTTGAGGTGTGGAGTAGTTATTAATGAGCTGTGGGTATTTTAAGCGTTGTTGAAGAGTAACATACTCATCTTATATCGGTCTAGGAGCGGATACAGTTGCATGAGACTGTGGTATTGTGCCTCTAGGGAGTTCTGTTGTATTGTGCGGCACTGATGGTTTAGATGTCGTATTTTATTTATTTTAGGTTTACTTGTATAAACACATTCTAACTCATTACAGAATATCGAAGTACATAACATATGATTACCTGCAGAAAAGTTTGCTGGGAAACAGCTAGGTCTTCAGGAGTTTCCTAAATTTGAAAAGGTAGCTGTTTTAAGGACTCGGTCATAAGATCAGTTTCCGGAAGTTTAAATAAGAGACTGAAAACAGTTTTGGGCAAAGTTGGGCAAGCCAAGGCACACAAAGCCTAAATTAGATTGGATGTGGTGTTGCCTACTACAATTCTATGTACGAAGGAGGGAAAGAGAAAGATTTCCATCTTGGAAGGATTGTTTTAAAAAACAAGTTACATCTATCTGGTAGAGACTCTATGTAGCCGCAAATTCTTTACCTTAGAATTATCATCCCCAGTCATCAGACTGCATCTGGATTTTTTTTAGTGATCAGTACTCCTGCACACCAGTAGACAGCGTTGTTCTGCTCCGTGTGGCATAGGGGGTGTCGTCCGCACCAGAAATTATGTGCACGTTGCCTATATAGGACCCACCCCGGTTTCTTTTTGTAACTTTTCATGAAAGAAGCGCAGAGCCACGAAGAGCACTGACCATTGGTGTGGAAAACTAGAGCTCTGAAAGGGGAACAGCCTTGACACAAGAAAATTGTTCACAGAGCGGGGAAGCTGGGCGGGTCGGTAAGGAATCTGCAGCTAGATAGACTCTCTACCAGATAAGGCATTATCGAAGGGAAGTAACTTGTTAATCTGATAGAGACTTCTAGCCACAGATTCCTTACCTTACAATAGACACCCAAGTAATACCTCCCAGAAGGTAGGTACACAAAACAATCTCACACTAAAGTCCTGCAGGACCAGAAGAGCCCATCCCTACAGACCAGACTGTCCAGGTAGTAGTGCTTGGTAAATGTGTGACAGGATGCCTTAATTGCTGCCTGACAGATGTCCCGGACCGGAACTCTGCATTCTAATGCAGTGGTCACAGCCTTGGCTCTGATGAAATGAGCTGGCAAACCTTCAAGGGGTTGTATTTTGACCAGTTGTTAAAGCAGAGTACAATCCATCGGGAGAGGGTTAGTTTCTCCACACCATCCCTTTCTTGGGAACGCCACAGAGAGTTAATCGTCCACCCGGAACGGTTTTGTGCAGTCAAGGCAAAATGTCAACACTCCTTTTGGGTGCAGATAGTGGAGGCTCTCCTCTTCTTTAGAGGGATGAGGTGGAGTATAAAAGAAAGGTAAAGTGGAGGATTGTCCTACAGGGAACAGGGCGACTACATTCGCCAAGAAGGTTGCTTGAGTCAGATAGACCAGTTCGTCGGGGAAAAAGGAAATGTGGGGAGGTTGAAAGTGCAGTGCCTTGTAGCTCACTGACCCTCCGGGAGGATGCAATTACCACCAAAAAGGCCATCTTGCTGGTGAGGAGCAGTGCTTAATTTGAGCTGGTGGTTTCCGGTGCTCAACATCGGCACTAAATTGTCAATAACGGTGCTTGTGACACTCTGCCACAAGGTGGCACTGTCTGGCTAATTTAGAGAGGATCACAATAACAGTTAATTATTAATTCAATATACAATAAAATTACTATTACCTGCTGCCCACACCATTCTAATAGCTTTGGGGGCCTTAAATTGTCCTCATTGTCACACTTTTAGGAGTGTGATATTGTTAGTTGTGTTGGTTCTGTAATTGGCAGCATAGCAGGTACAATGGGTATTGCGAGTTGAAGTGGCCGCCTGACGAGAGCCCTGGCGCTTAAATTAATACGTTTTAAAATTAAGCACTGGTGAGGAGCGTAACAGGACAAGAATGAAGCGGCTCAAAGGGAGTGCACATTAAGAAAGTAAGGAACAAATCAAGGTCCCATAGAAACATAACAAAGGGAGCAGGGAGAAACGTGTTGTAGACCTTTAAGGAATCTATTTACAATAGGGGACTTGGAGACAGGGTTGATATGGCAGCCGCAGAAAGGTAGAGATGGCAGATAAATAACCCTTAAAACTGCCCAAAGCAGAGCCCTGCTCGGCCAGGGTAAGGATAAACAAATGAACCTGGGAAAGGGGAAAAGATAAGGGATCAGTCTGGGTGTCAGCACACCATGCAATACATTTATTTAAATGACGGGTGTATACCATCTTGGTAGAGGGACGCTGAGCTGCCAAGATAACAGTGCAGACTTAAGGCGAAAGGACGAAATCGGTTAACTGTCGCTGCTTAAACTCCACACATGAAGGTGGAGTGTTAACAGGTTCATGTGGAGAACCCTCCCCTGCTGCTGCAACAGGAGATCCTCCTGAAGAGGCAGCCTGATCGGAGGACTGATGACCATGCTCAACAGCTAGGGATACCAAACTCTCCGAGCCCAGTCCGGAGCCACAAGGATGGCTTGGCCCAGGTCATTCCTGATCTTGAGAACTCTGGGCAGGAGTGGTATGAGTGGAAAAGCATACAGGAGGCCTGAGCTGCATTCGAAATGAAAAGCATCTCTGAGCGAGAGCCACCTTGGAAACTTCAGTGCCCAAAACTGCCGACATTGCGCATTCTAGGCAGTGGAGAACAGATCTAACCAAGGCTCCTCCGCCTGCTGAAAAAGACCTTGCATCACCTTCAGATGTAGACGCCACTCGTGATCTGCTAGGCATCTTCTGCTGAATTTGTCTGCACTGGTGTTCAGAGAGCTCGCCAGGTTTTGAACCACCAGGGATATGCCCGGACGTTCCAGCCATGTCTAGAGGCACACGGCCTCTTGACAAAGGTTCCCCAAGCCCACCCTACCCTGTTTGTTGCAGTACCACATGGTGGTGGTGTTTCCTGTGACCACCTGCACTAGCCTTTCCTTGATGGAGGGCAGAAAGGCTTTCAATGCCAGATGTATCGTTCAGCGGTCCAATAGGTTGATGTGGAGTCTGGATTCGGCCAGATAACAGACACCTCTGATCTCCAGCTCTTCCAGATGGCCGCCCCATCCCAGAAGTGATGCATCTGTCACTACTGTCAGAGCTGGTTGGGGAAGGGAGAGCGGACTGCCGTTAACCCAATCATGGTTTGTTAACCACTTCTGCAAATCTTTTGGAGTGCCCTCCGAGATCTTCACCATATCGGAGAGATTCCACTTATGGTGCGCCCACTATAACTTCATGTTCCACTGAAGGAGCCCGCATATGCCAACGGGCATGTGTCAAAGGCAGGTTAAAGGAGGGCATGTGTCACAAGCAGGTTAAAGGCGGTCATGAGGCCCAGCAGACTCAAAGTCAGTCTCACTGAACCCCAGAACAGTCTTAAACATCAGTATCATATCGTGAATATCCTGGACTCGCCGTTTGGGAATATAACCCGAAAACTACATTGTGTTCAGAACAGCTCTGAGGAAAGGGAGCATCTGAGAAGGCGTCATGTGTGTCTTCAGCACATTGATAGTGAAGACCAGCAAGCTCAGGAGGTCCGTTACCATAGTTTGGAGGTGGGAGACAACTGGCTGGGATGAGCCCGGCTTCAGCAGCCAGTCGTCAAGATAGGGTAGTAACCCTGATCCCCGCAGATGAGCTGCAACCATCCCCATCACCTTGGTGAACACCTGAGGGTCGCTGGTATAGACATATGGCAGCACTGCAAACTAAAATTGCTCGAGGCCTACCATGAACCGCAGGGAACATTGGGGGAAAAGCAGAACGGGGATAGTGCCACCATCCAGTCTCCCAAGTCCAGGGCAGACAAGACCTGTGTGAGGGTGAGCATTTTGAATTTCTTCTTTTACAGGAAGAAACTGAGAGGGTGCAAGTCTAGGTTATGATGAAGGCCCGTCCTTCTGGGGCACCAGAAAATAGTGGGAATAGTTACCATGACCTAATTCTAACACTGGCACCCTCTCTATGGCTCCCTTGGCCAAAAGAGACACTACTTCCTGGCGGAGCAAGAACAGATGGTCCCCTGCTAGCCTGTTTTTCGGCCTGTGGGGTTTCAGAAAGTGCAACCTGTGTTTCACTGCCTAAGTGCTCTTTCAAGTGTACTCTTGACCTGTGCCTTGCTATGCAATTGTCCCAGTCTCCGGACATAGATCAGTTTGTGCATCCTTTGCGGTTGCATCAATTGTGATGTACCGTGATGCTGCTCTCTTTGCTGCAAGATGCCCATTATGAGCTACCTTTGTCAATTCAGGATGCTCCCTTGACTTCTGGTTACTCTTCGGCAGCTACCACAGTTGCCCTTGACTTCTGTTGAAGGGACTAAAGAGGGCTATTTTAGACCTTTGGATCATGTTCTTCCAGCCTGTTGGTGTGTTGTTTGCTAATTTTTATAGCTACTAGCATCTGTTTATATTGGTAAAGTGTTTATGTGAAAAGCAAGGCTGTTTTACATATATATAACACAAGACTTTTTTATATAATTCCCTGTTATTGTTAATTTTTCTTTGAGTCATCTCTTTGCGACCAACGGGAGAATGTTATGTAGCTTACATTTAGTCTCCATTTTAGTTTTTCGTTTTAACTTTGCATCATTTTCTAATGGTGGTTTGCACGTATTTCCTCATACAAGAATGTGTCATGCACATAATTATTTTTGATAGCCATTTTTGCCCGGTAGTCTGCACATTTAATTCCAGGGTCGCACAACTGAGAACACGGTGCCTTGTTTTATTTCCTTTTATTTTTGTTTGTTGCAGATGACTATTTTTACTCAGACTAAGACGCTGCTCTGCACCTCTGACACAGTCTGCTAAACTTGCCGTTTCATTATTTAAATAGCATCCATGTTGAAGTTGGTGAGAGGTTCACTTCCCGCCAGAGTCATCTTGGAAGGCTGATGTGTGCCGTGACTGAGATGCAATTCTGCTGTCCTTGACCTTCATCCTGAGAAGGAAGAACGCTGTGCAAGAGAAGTGTGAAGGCCTGCACACTTAGACAAGTGCATTTCTTAACGCACAGAGGTCAGCTTCCTGATATACAGTACCAAGGTTTGGGGTTGGGTCATTGTCAGAAAGCTCTCAACGGGGGCACGTTAAATGAAGGGGAGGATGACCAACTGCCTCCTTATGTCTCGCCTGCGTTTTTCAGAGTCACCGGGTGACACGCGAGATCCAACTTGTAGCGGTCCCTTTAATTCAACACCTGTCTTCTTCCCGGAGGAACAACCATATCACGTGACTAGGTCTCCTTCGCCAATGGGAGAGCTGGAGGACGAAGAAGCGGCCTTTTTAACCAATACGAGATCGGAGGAGGTCGTCACATATTGGAACCACGAAGCTGTGAGGCCAGGAGGAGTTGGAGAGACATCGCCGAACCAGGAGAAGACGCCGGCTGAATTCCGGAGACGCCGAAGACCCAGAGCCACCATCCGCGGGACCAAGAACGGGAGCCGGACCCGATCCGGTACCGCGAGATGACCAGCCACGCTCACCGGGGAGCGTGGCTCCCAGAGGTACGTTCCCGAGTGTGGGGCTGGTTCACGAAAGGGTCCCCAGCAGGCGGCCATAACCCAGGGGAGGGAGGGGAGCTGTAAACCCGGGAACCTCCCGCCACGAACGTGTTGTGAATGCTCTTGAGTTAGTTTCTCACATCACCGTATTTTTTTTGTAAACGGCGTTGGTGGCGGTTCGGGTGCTCTTCCCCCACTCCCTTCCCCTTCAGCCTATGAGAAGGCATAAGAAGTCAGAGTGACGGTTGTTTTTTTTTATCTGTTTGTTTTTCATACGGTATCTGGCTCACCCTACCCGAAGTGGAGGACCAACCACTGGGTGCTTCGACTGTTTTCCTGACGAACAAGGGAGCACGACGGCACATGGACTAACCTGAACTTTTATGTAGGGTCTTGGACTTTTCTTTTGCCTAAAAAAAAAAGTCTTGGAATAAGAAAACGGGTCTGTCCCTGGCCACATTTCCACAGTCATTCCAATAGGCTTGGCAGATGGGTACTACTGACATGCTCGCTTTAACATAGGTAAATTAGTAATAGATAAGAGGGACCTTAGTAACACTATGAACAATTACATGGTTAATTGTTTGTGTTTTTCACCATTCTAATAATACGCATTACAATGATGGGTCTCATCTTTTTCATAATTGCATAATCGCAGTATTTACAAAGATTAGAGCTTTTCAATAAACGTTTGAAAATGCTATATTCTATCTCTTCTTTCTGACCCCTTGGGCATGCAAAAGTGACAAAACGAAAAGGTTAGATCGGTTTCCACGATTTCCTTGGGAATCAGAGTGGTCATGTTCTAAGTTATTAGTAAAATCTAGAACTCTGAAATGTTAGCGGTTTGGATGTGATACTGTGAGCTAGCCAAAAGACCAACATTTACTGATTATATAAGAAGACTCAGTCTCTGTATTATGAAGTTTTGTTGTTTTGCATACACAGTTCTACTAAATCAGTAGGAACCGGATAACAGGAGGGTTCCAGAGATATAGATTTTTAAAGTGAACATAAATCTCTGTTGTTTTTTTAACTCACAATTGCAAATAAGCATTGGTAACCATAAAGTTTGAAAAAGTTTTGTTCAACTACTCCGGCCAACTTCAGCGACCAAATTAAACCGGGAGAAAATCAGGGGAAGCACTAAGCAGTATTTAAACAGTTACCAGGCCACCAAAGCGTTCTCCAGTCCAGTTCTGAACAACTGCCATAGACTTTAATATAGTGGTCCTGATGCTGGGGATACAGGAGATGGAGGATGTTCCAGGATGCTCTGGGTGCTGTTCAGTCAACGGGGGTGTCCTTCCGGTTACGCCTCGGTCCACAGGTCAGGTGGGGCGATTTTGGCCACAGAGGTTGGGGTCCCTCGAAGTGCTCTTTAAGCTAGTAGAAAGCCAGTTGCTGCTGGGCTACTGGTCTCCGCCCACAGCAGGCCCAGCGGTATCCTTTGGTGGACGCTTGTGTCCTTCTTGGGCCACCAATCTGGACTCAGATGACACTCCCGGGTCTGGCAGACTCCGGGGCACCTTTAGGCTGTTGAGGATCAGTCTCTGGTGGTGCCCAGTGGAAGTCAGCAGTGATTCTTCAGTAGTAAGTACTAACCCGCCAAGTTGGGCTACTTTAGCTTTGATGGTCCTGGTGCTGGTTCCAGGGTGTCAGCCGAATTAACCTTGGAGTCACTTTTTTGGGAGGGGGCTTGGGAGCAACTTTACTCAAGCCAGGAGTCACAGGCACAGTCCTCTCTTCGCACAGTCCAGCAGATGTTGCAGCCTATCTTTGCCAGGTCCAGGGGTCAAGCAGGGCAGTCCTTTAGGCTGTTTGAGTTTTGTAGTGATCTAAGGTTCAGGA